>NW_015168145.1:0-35505 GCF_001447785.1 Gekko japonicus | reverse complement strand
TATGATATTTGCACCATCTCTAGTTGAGAGAAACCTTTGCAAACAAATAGCCAGGGGTGAGAATGAGCCTTCCTAATCACAGCAACTGCCACAGGAGAGGGTCGTGCACATGCATTTACCTCATTCTGCTGCAGAATACTGTCAGCAGCAGAGGGCATTGATCAGCTGCTATCCCTGGATCGAGAGGGGAATTGTGTGGGCTCATAGTGAGTACCGCTCACTTAGCCTTAGCCAGCATAGCATAGGTGTAGGCAAGAGAATCTCTGTTATCAAAAACTCTTACAGCATCCTTGCTTTCTGGGTCCTCTTGCAGACCAGCTCTCTCGAGTGCCTGAGAAGAGGGAAGAAGTGGAAGGGGAAGAGTTCAGAGCAAGGTCTAGAGCATTGAGGAGAGAGGAAGGTAGGGTTGTGGATGAATGGTTGGTAAGGAGATGAGATGGTCGGGGGTGGGGCAAGAGATGGGGAAGGAAGGAAGATGAGAGGGAGGACTAAAGGGGGAAAGTGTAGGGAAGAAGGAAGCAGGGACGGGGGAGCGGCAGGCAGTGGGGGAGGCCAAGAGTGTTTCTTCCCTTGACACCACCACTTGGCCCTTTGCAATTATTTTGTGGATTCACACCATGTTCTGCATTTTTATTTGAACCTGCACAGTTGGGTTTGAGAGCTATGCATTACTGAACATTGTTTACCAGAATGAGTCTAGAAATGGCCTACCAATAGTCTGGGCTACTTGCACACAAGAGCTTCACTAATGACTTCAGTGCCAGAGACAGTTCTGCACGTGCTTCTCCATTCCCTTCCATATAAAACTTTGGACTGAAGCCACAATAGTACTACATTAATAATGCTTTTAGCATTGGCATCAGGTTAGACTTATATGCTGTAAACCTGATTAATTGGAGAGTGGAATAATTAAATTTTAGATGATAAATATTACCCTGTATATAGCAAACATCAAGATGCCATGTAACTGCTCTTTAAATGAAGGAAAACCCATACATTTTTGCCATCTAATTTAGTGAAAAAGTAATATACTTTAACAAGAGGAATCTAAATTGCCATGTGAGATAAGAAATTAAATTTGAATGTAAATTAAAACATCTGTAAGTTATGCAAGTTAATGTAAATTATATCTAAGTATTACGTTGTCTGCTGTACTTTGTTTTAATCAAAGAAAGTTTTTCTAAACATCCAGTTCCCTATTGTGTCTGACAGTCTTGTGAGTAGTTCTTTCTTTTAAATTCATTTTAGTTTGGCGACACGGTATACCTCTTAGCACTAAATTGTTACAATTTAAAATCATTGGCTTCATAATAACAATATCTTATCCCTTGAAAACAGTACTGTTCTTACTACCAAAGCTTTGTTACACTGATATTTATCATGCCTTGAGTGGATGTATTTGTTGTCTGAAAACTTAAGAAAGGTTGTCTTTTAAAGATAGGTCTATATTTATATATATGCACCAATTCACAGATTTTAAAGTGTGTATTATTTTCCAATAATAAAAAATTAGCGCTTAACCCTCCCCACCTTCATGAAAGCTAAACAAGAGTAATAGTAAATGGCGCCACCCTGTGGTGAGTCTTGTGAAATGCAAGAATGGTGAACAAACAAAAGAGTTTGACCACTCTAAACCAGCCATTGGCCCACTATGCTGCCATCTCCTGCCAAGGCAGTATGCATGGTCATTGGGCCAGAGAGGACATGGGCACAAAAGGGAAGAACTTATACAACCAAACAGACATGACAGTTATGGATACCCACAGCTGAACTCAGGTACAATGTAGGCCCTTGAGATATATTTGAAATACCAGATTGAGAGTTATTCTGCATGTGCAGCATAAATACATGATGTACCGGTTGTTGGAAATGGAAACAAAGGGAGACAGAACAAAGCAATATGAATTTATGGGAAATAGTCATTTTTTTCTCTGTCGTAATTGGAAACGACACTCGACTTGGATATGAGAATACGTTGAATATGAGTGATTCATGAGGGCTACTAGCCATGCTGACTAAAGGGGACCTCCATGCTCAGAGGCAGCATACTCTACCAGTGCTTGGTGGGCAATGGCCTCTGTGCTCTGTTCGTTGTAGGGATGCATGAACACCCACTGGTTTGGCTTGTGCCCTGTTTGCCAGATGCAAACAGAAAAATTATATTTTGATGATTAGCTCAATAGTTCGTTGACTTGTTTGTGGATATTCAACAGGTTGTGTCACTGTATTCCTTTCTAACCATGCAGTACATCTCAATCAGCTTTTCACCCATGCCAATTCTCAACCCAGTTGAGGTCTACTACCTTCCCATCCTTGCCGCATAACTGTTCTACTCAGCAGGCAATTGTCTAAATGGGCAGTTAGATCACACACAAATCATATAAATCAGTCATCAATAAATACTGTATTTCAATAAAATCGTACCCTTCAGTGTTCATCTAAGTAGTCCTTAGTGAAGCTAAAGGTTTCCAATCATTTTGAATCAGCAACATCTTTGCATGAGTGCAGTTCTGGGAAAACCCAATGCAGACTGATTCAGATCACACACGGGTCATAAACCTGTCATCAATAAATGCTGTTTTTCCAAAAATATCCTACCCTTTGGTGTTTGGCTAAGTGGTCCTTAGTGATTACAATGGCTGCTGATCAGTTTGAATCATTAGTGTCCTTGCCCATGCACAGTTTGGGGGGAACCCAAAGCAAACCAGTTTGGCAGCATTTGTGGCTGCTCAGCATGAACCCAACAGGCCAATAAGAAGTATTTCATTTTCAGTTCAGTGGCAAATTCTTAATACATGCAGAAATAATTTACATTGCCTAGATTTTGATAACAGCAGACCTCTAGTGGCTATTAGTATAAATGATTCTTTCCTTTTACTATTTTGGTTTAGAAAGATCATTGTGTTTATCAACAGAAGAAAAAAGTGATACATTTCTGATTGCTACCTTTGAACACAGTAAGATCGACCATTAAATGTGTTCACAATGAAATCCTCAGCATCCCTAGTTTGCTGAAACAAGATGTTGGAGTAGATGAATCTGATCCAGCAGCACTCTTGTATTCTATAAACATACAAATATCGCTAAGGCTTCCATTTATTCCTTGAATATTAACTACAAGTTATTACTGATTGTTGAAATTTGCAGCAAAGCTGACTCTTAAAGTCTGACTTTTTGTGATTTTGCACATGAAGTCTTTCACAACGTGGTATAGTCTAGTAAGAGATGAATTCTGCTGTTCAGCTGGCTTAGCTCTTCTGCACCCTGCATGCAGATCTGTAAAAAGAAGAACTGAAGTAAAATTCATCCCCCCCCCCAGACAAACAAACAAAAAATAAATAGAGATCTTGGAGTCACGTAATTTACAGCAGAATCCTAAGAACCCTTGGTTGGGAGTAAGCCCCACTGAGTACACATCAAGAGGATTTAGAGTAGATGTGTTTACAAATCGCATTTGTTAATCCTTTAAAGAAAATTTTCATTAGTAAGGCATATAAAGGGTCTCCTAAGCAACTGAAACCTCATCCTGGGTGCGTGATGTCACAAAAGGTCAGTCTTTAAGACACACTTGGGATGGATCAGTCCTCACTAGTCAGTCCTCTGTTCAGGTTCAAGGAGTGAGGGGTGCCTGGATGTTGTAGGGATGCTGGGACTTCTCCAGTTCAATGTGCTCCCATTCCCATGGTGAGTAGGGTTGCCAGGTCCCCCTTGGCCCCTGGTGTGTGTGTGGGGTGGGATTGGTGAGAGATATTGCCAAGTATGAGAAGCAGGGAAAGATTAATATTTACTGTTAATCCCTGTTTTCTCTTCCTCTGTCCCTGTTTTCTCTCTGTGTATTTTCACACTCTTATTTATCTGCTTATTAATTCAAAATATTTATATCCCACCTTATCACCTTGAAATAAAGGTGGCTAAGAAAAGTCTTGCATCAGTGTTTTCCTATATTAGATGAGAAACAATTCCTGTGTCACTAGATCGCTTAGCATCTGGGAGGGTCAGGTCCGCTCTGCCGTGAAGGTCACTGGGCAACGTGGGCTGCTCACACTCACTTGGCAGACCTACCTTACAGAATTGCAGTAAGGATAGGATGAAGGAGGGAAGAAAGATGCACAAAGCCCTGAGGTTCCTCAGAGGAAATGTACTAAATAAATGAGCAAAGGCTTGGCATCAGATTAGTGTCCACTGACGCTCTGCTTGCAAAGAGGGGCTTTTAAGCCCTGCTCTTCAAGTAGCAGCACTCCCACCTTCCTGAAAAGTCCTCTAAGGCAAGGAGGCCTCTGGAGTCCCAGAGAGGCTGCAAACAGAAGGAGAGGGTGTCCCTCTCCCCTTGTGTAAGAGGGGAGAGAATTTGGATCTCACCCATGATGTATTAACTTAGCCAGGTAGGCAAAGTTGTATAGTGATTACAGTCTCGAGGTTGGACCAGAGAGAACTAAGTCTGAATCCCTGCTTGGATTCAAAACTCACTGGGTTGACCTTGCTTGGTTTTAGCTTAATTTGCTCAGGCAAAATAATGCACAACTGGGACTACTGCAAGTTGTGGAAACAGAGGAGAAAAGCAGAAGCCTTTCTCAGTGTTTGCCATGGCCCTAATCTAAATCAGGCACTACACATGGCAATTGAAGATTTGTATGTCTAACGATGGACCAGATCTTGCATGCTAAGTAGGGTTGACCCTGGTTAGTACTTGGATGGGAGACCACCAAGGAAGTCCAGGGTTGCAAAGCAGAGTCAGGCAATGGCAAACCACCTCTTAATGTCTGTTGCCTTGAAAACCCTATGGAGTCACCATAAATCAACTCTGGATGGCACTTCCCACCACATGTCGAAGGGTCCCTTTCAAACAGCCTTTATAATCTGTTTTAGCATCCGGGTGACAACGTATTTTTTGTGTCATTTCAGACACAACAGTTTTGGCTCTTGCCTGCTAGTGGGGTTTTTATACCTTTTCATACAAAGCTGCGTGTGTTCCATTTGCAAAGTGGAGCTCAGCCTTTAAAAAAAAACCCTCCTTTCTTCCATTTTCAGTCTTCTTCGCGCTTCTGAATTTCTGTACTGTGGTGTTTGAAACGTCTGAGGTGCTTCCAAAAGTGCCCCCCCCCCTCCACAGCACATTCTTGCTGAATGCTGGTAATATACCCCTGAATTGCTGTAATGGTCTAGCACTATAGCAGAAAAGTTGGAAAGTTCCAAACAAACAAACAAACAGAGACAGAAAATAATGTGCTGCAATAAAGCCAAGGAAGAGAAATGGTGCAGTTTGAAATACTCAGAGGGCTTCAGATACAATTGATTAACACATTTAAATTCACTGGTCCAACGTTGCTTGACTTGAAATCAGGCCAGCAATGGATAAGAACACAGTAGCAATGTGAAAGGGGCTTGACTCTTACATTTATTTAATTTACTTCATTTATGTCCCACCTTTCTCCCTAATGTGGACCCAGAGTAGCTTACATCATTCTCCTGTCCTCCATTTTACCCTTACAACAACCTTGTGAGGTAGGTTAAGTTGAGAGTAGGTGACTGACCCAAGGTCACCCAGCTTCCATGGTAAAGAGGGGTTTCGAACCTGGGTCTCCCAGATCATAATTCAACACTCTAACTACTACATCACACTGATTCTCTACATATGACATAGGGTGGGGACCCTATATCTGACCTGTGTTTTCTTTATGTGTGATTACTAGAAATGTAATTCTTATGGGATGACTCTGTGACAGCAAAAGCTAGTGTAGAACTATAGGAGTGTAAATGATTATTGGATTGTTCCTTAGGTGTTATATTTCTGTATCACTTTTTTCTCCTGTTGATAAACACAATGATCTTTCTAAACCAAAATAGTAAAAAGAAAGAATCATTTATACTAATAGCCACTAGAGGTCTGCTGTTATCAAAATTTAGGCAATGTAAATTATTTCTGCATGTATTAAGAATTTGCCACTGAACTGAAAATGAAATACCTCTTATTAAACAGTTTTTCTTTTAGTGCCAATTGTTTTAATGTTATAATTTCTATGTGATAATTAAGTAATGTTTTATTATATCAGTAAATTAAATAATGGAGTATTGTCACATAAATCTTTGTTAAGTATAGAAGTAAGCAAACAGACTACCAGATGGAAATTATATAAACGTTGAATAGATGTACTGCATCCTTGTGACTGCAGTGTTTTTATTAACATCTATTAAGTTTACCATATGCTTTTATCTAAAATTTGGAAAGTATTTTTTCTGCATCAAAGCAAGTTACTCCCAAGCTTTAGTGACATTCTTCCTTATGTCTGCACATTTTAATTAGATCTTTTCTTTGTATGAACAGAAATGTTTTAAATGCAAACTTTAAATATTAATTTCCCAGTTTATTTTTATTACATAGCTGTATTCAATAGTATTTTCACATCTACCAAGCAGCATCAAATAATAATACAGTCAGCACAGTTAACCACTGACCCCACTGATGGACCTCCTGATGGCACCTGGTATTTTTGGCCACCACGTGACAGAGTGTTGGACTGGATGGGCCATTGGCCTGATCCAACATTGGCTTCTCTTACGTTCTCTTATGTTCTTATGACCTGGTCCATGTGTGACAGTTCAGCCAGGAAGCTGCTGACTCTTTAAGATGGGAGACAAAGGCTCTTATGTGCAAATTCTGTAATGTAGGCCTATGTTCAAGGGAGCTGCATTATGGAGATTTTGTATGTTGTGATGGTGGCTCCTGTTGTGGGCCCAGGGGCATTGAGGGGCACAAGTGAGGAAATGAAACAGACCACATAGATTTGGGGAAATAAAGCAGTGCGGCTTTTATTGATTGCACTGCAGGAGTGTTGGCACAGTGTAGGGACAGATCCTGACCTGAACAACCCAGCAGCTGTCCAATGAACCCCACACCCCCAACCCACCTGCCGGGGTGCTTCCAGGAAGTGGCAAATCCCAGGGAGCCACGTGGGAGCCAGCTGCTGTGGGGTTGCCTTGCCACCTGGTGTTGAGAGCCCCGCTGACAGCCCCCGAGCTGGGCATGCCGCTGAATTGGCTCTTCCCAAGACTCCTTAAGGGAGTCCTCTGAACCATGGGATGCAGGCACACAGGCAACAGTTCCCTAACCAAAAGGATCCACCCAATGGCCAAACTGCCACAACAGCTGGGGCAAACGACTACACCACCCTGGCTCCTGCCAACACTCCTAAGCCTGTAACCACTCAAGCAAACTGCCTCAAATGCCACGCAGCCAAATATCTGTGTCTCACTCAGATAGGTGCACCCTGTCCACCCTGTGGAGGGCAGTTAGGCTAAAACTGATGTTGGGGTGGCTAATGGCATGCCCTCTCAGTGACAACACCACCACCACTACGACTCCAAGATCCCTCTCTTGGTCAGTCTCTGCCAGTTCAGATCCCATCAATGTGTATTTATAGTTAGGATTTTTGGCCCCAATGTGCAGCACTTTGCACTTGGCCACATTGAGGCCCCATTTACAACGTTGACGCCCACTCGCCCATCCTCGACAGATCTCTTTGGAGTGCCTCACAGTCCTCCCTGGTTCTCACCAACCTGAACAATTTAGTGTCATCTGCAAATTTAGTCACTTCACTGCTTAGTCCCAACTCTAAATCATTAATGAACAAGTTAAAAAGCATCGGACCCAGTACTGATCCCTGCGGTACCCCACTGCTTACCACCCTCCACTGTGAAAATTGCCCATTTATACTCACTCTCTGTTTCCTATTAATTAGCCAGTTTTTGATTCACAAGATGACTACTGAGCTTTCTTAGGAGCCTTTGGTGAGGGAACCCCGCCTCCCTATACCTGGAATAAAACTTTTTTTGTGTCTAAACACAGGACTCTTCCCCCACGCCACCTCCCTAAGTCCTACAAGATGCATTTCCCGCCCCTCTCTGTGTCTCTCCCCCTCCCTCCCCAGAGGAGGAGGGGGAGGGGGAGGAGTCCCCAGCCAATGGAGGGAAGGCTTTCTTTCTCTCCTCTGAAGCAGGAAATAAGAGAGACTGGGGAAAAGGAGCTGCAACATTACAAACAGGAACTAGGAAGCAGCACAGAGTCAGCTGCTTTCAGGCTGGATTGCAGCCCTGCGTGGGCCTGATGCAGCCCGCGGGCTGTATCTTTTTCATCCTGCCATAGATGTTTATTAAATGGGAAGCATATGGCAGAACTACAAAGACTGTTTTTACAGTAAGGGACATCAGGGTCCCCTGCTGAGACTGATGTTACTTAACATTCCAAAGCCTAAATAATTTGGAGTCAGTGAGATGGCCAAATTTACCAGTGATAGCTAATTATTCAGGGTATAAAATTCACATATTCCTCTAAATTATATAACTAGACAACAAAATGCTAAAAAAATGCAATTTAAGTGAGTGCAAGGACAAATTCAGGGGCAGGGACAAACAATTCATCATACCTTGAAGTATGATATTACTTCTGGTGTGAAACTTGAAGTGGCATAATTGCACCGTGGCACCACTCTAAGATTCACCCAAAACTCTATGGATGAATCCTACAGTGTCACATCAATATGACAATATCACTTCCAGTTCCATGCTGAAAGTGAAGTCACACATTGGAGCATGCCAAATCACCCCCTCCATTTCCCTCTTCCACCCAGTTGAGCAGCAATGGGGGAACAGTCATCCAAGCTGGGTGGGGGACCTGCCTTCCCATGTGCAAAGTCATGTACATTGGGGCAAAAAATGTGTCCTAATCTCATCTATGCACTGATGAACTCAGAGCTCTTTGCTGAGTTCATATGGTTACCATGATATTGGAACAATTTCAAATAGAACTTTTTCACTATCCTGTGTTCTTTACCGGAGCACATATTTAAGGGTTATGTGCTGTAAATTTAATTTAGATAATTCAGTTCTGGAGGAATTTTACATTCTTCCTGGTTTCATTTCAAGCAGAAATAAGTAGAGAGTTGGAAAGGTCCTTCTCTGTTCTCTGAACCACCCACAGGATCAGCTTTTATAACAGCCTTCTTATTTATGCTTCTGAAAAATGCAATATCTAATTAGACTTACAGCAAAAGGGCAGAGGCCCTGATAGATCCATTTGCTGCTAGGATAGATAATTATAGTTTCTTGTCCAAATTTGGATCTCTCCACTATAGAAGCAAAACTGCACCATGAAAGAAAGCAGGTGGTTTAACAACCTTTTGAACTCCCAGAGAGCTTTTACATTAAAGTCTATGGACTGAAAAGGGTGTAACTCTGCTTAGATATGCACTGCTAATGCCTAACTACACATTACACAGTTACACACATTCCCTTAAGCCTTTCCCTGCTGTTGTCCACCCAAACTTACCTAGCCAGTTGCTGTTCTCCTTTGTGATGTTCCAAACATATGTTTATCCATGGAATGGAAGTATGTGTTTTGAACCTTGAGACTGGACAAACATGGTTCGGAGGACTCCCTTAAGGAGTGTATGGGTGGGCAGTGCCATTTGGAGTGGGAAAGCCCTTGTCTCCCTTTACTACTTCTCCAGTCAAAACTGCTCCCTCTCAAAGTGTATGTTTGTATGAAACTGGGAAGGAGGAGGGTTGTTTCACCTGAGTCCTTCCAGCCAGCGCTTCATGGCAACTGGGAGAGATCAGTAACTCTGGGAGAGCTCCAGGTTCCACCTGGAGGCTGGCAACACAACCATCCACCATTCTTTTTAAAATTCAGTCTAATGAAGAGTTCTGGAGAACACAAAAGCTTGCATACAGTGTTATTTTGGTTGATTGTAATATGCTACAAAGGCTTTTGTTCTACGAACTATAATGTTCCAGGATTTTCCAGGATATCTTAGTCATTAGTCAGGGTCTAGAAGTATTGGAAAACTACCTTCGTATTGTGAGATTCTTGTTGGTAAGTGTACATGTCCTAATGAAAGCCTGAGGAGCCTAATCCCTTCCCTTGTTGCTGCTGTTAGAAGGTAGATTCTGTGGAAATGGAAGGTAATTGCCACAAGGGGTCTGGGAGATAGGGAAAAGGTAGGAGATCTCTCCCTTCTTGATTCTTAATAGGTGTTTTCTTTTAGAGCTTTCAAAGAAAGCCTGGATTTTTCAAGGGACTTTGGAAAATTCTCTGAAATAAAGAGCTAATTTAAATTGGGTTATTCATCATTAAGCCCAGGAAACCAAATGGCATAAGCAAGGAGCCACATGAGATACCAAAGTGCACCAACCATATGAGAAGACCTCCACTGCAAAAGACAACTCGAACCATGGCTGGAGTAATTTTCATCCACAGCAGTATAAATAAGAATGATCAAGAGCTTTCAGTGAATGCTGATAAGGCAAACAAACCTTTATGGATCCTTGACTGTGTAAAATGAGGGCTGCATTACACTTTAGAAAATGCCTACTCCAGCTTTTAAGCAAGAATTAGCATGAATGTTTATACATTTGAAAGTAACATTTCAAGCCCGAACTACATGTTATGGTGGGGATCCATAACTGTGTAAAATGAGGGCTGCATTACACTTTAGAAAATGCCTATTCCAGCTTTTAAGCAAGAATTAGCGTGAATGTTTATAAATTTGAAAGTAACATTTCAAGCCCGAGCTACATGTTATGGTGGGGATCCATAACTGGATCCTGCAACATGTAATTTAAGCTCAAAAAGCACAGAGTGCGATGATATAGATAGGAGTTGCAGTACTAGGAAGCAGGGTGACTTCTCATCTTCTGATTCTCCCTGAACTGCTTTTAGTCCCATTAAGAAGAAAGACAGGCACATGTCCTTTCCCCCCTAGCTTAGCTAAAAACAGCCCCGAGTGACTAGTTTCAATCAGAGAAAAAATGGTTGATCCCAGTATTCCTTAGTGTCACTGCCTTGATCTTCACCATCCCATACCAACTTTTTAAAGGCTAAATTATATGCCAGAAAGCTTTATAATGGATCCCCAACATAACACATACTTTGGTCCATATGCACCAGCTTCTCACTCTTTGCACTTGGTGTATGCTGGAATTGCTGGACAATTATGGATCCTCTCTGCATGCACATGCAGTAAAAATCTCATGTATAAATTTGTTGGATAAAAAAAAAGATTCTATGTAGGAATTTTGATAGCTGTGAAGCAGCTCGCTCTCTCAGCTAATCATGATGCAAAAAGATTCTATGTAGGAATTTTGATAGCTGTGAAGCAGCTCTCTCTCTCAGCTAATCATGATGCAAAGGTGCAGAGAGAGAAATAAAAAGGAGTCAACAAATGGAACAGAAACATGAATGGCCTCTTGTGGGCCTAAGGAGCCTCATCTGAAATCAACCAGTGGCCTTGGGTTCTCATGTCAGCTAGGTTTCAGGCTAACAAAGATCAAAGGCAGCAATTTCGGTTGGCTTCCTTGCTGTTTGCACTACTTATCCTAGGAGAAAGCAAATAGCAACACACATCTCACACCCTAGTTCTGTGTACTGGCCACAGCCTATTATTATTGCTGTATTTAAAACCTCCCCCCCATGACAGCTTAATGACATGCTTTGAGGATCTGTGCAGTATTCTAGCTTGATTGACTGTCCTGCATCACATTGTTTCTGTGATAGTGAAGTTAAGACTATATGATTACTGTCCTTCTGAAAGCTAATGAAGAGAATGTATATTTTATCTCACAAGAGAGTATTCCAGGGAGCAATATATTACTTATATTTTATGTAAATTCATAAGGACACCAGGCAGTATACAGTACTACTATATATCAATTTTCATGATGTAAAGCTTGTCTGAAGCTGCTCTAGGCAAGTCCACTGAGGCCTTCCCTGCCACTTTTCCACCTTGCTCTT
Source organism: Gekko japonicus (assembly GCF_001447785.1). Classification (NCBI taxonomy): domain Eukaryota; kingdom Metazoa; phylum Chordata; class Lepidosauria; order Squamata; family Gekkonidae; genus Gekko; species Gekko japonicus. The sequence continues at coordinate 23,720 of NW_015168145.1, read as the reverse complement.
GGGTGGTGGGCGCTGGCTGAGCGAAAGGATGGCGCCACCTTGGGCCCAATGGTGAGGGGGCAGGGCAAATTTCGGAGGGGGTGTTCCCCTTGTGAGCCCCACTGTGGCTATGGACCTGGCCAACAGCAGTGTCTGTCTTTTTGTCTCTCTACCTCTTCAAGAAATTTTTCTAAGTATCTATCTCTTCCGAAATCTGCGGTTTCTTCACACAGAGACATTTATCCCCTCCCTTCAGCTGGAGTGTGTGTGTCACCACTTACAGCCCCCATGAGTACACTGAGTCATTTCCAAAATATAAGAATCACTGAGATAATGCCTACAGTCATTAAGAAACATTACCATTCATTTTGACATAGAGTAGAATAATTCATAATAAATTAATTCCTCCAAGCTTGCAACAATATCTTCCTTAATGGTACCTTGCTAACTGGGGCCATGCTTCCATTGGTGTTTCCTAAATGTATACTGGTTCACGGAGTGAGAATAGGTGATAATCAACAGATGTTCTGCTGCTATTTTTTTCTCCTATTGTTCTGTCAAAACAAGGCTTTGAAGGATCCAACTTGACCCAAAACTGTCTCCCCCAGTTATTACTGAGCTGTAGTAGGTTAGGTAGAGCCTTTGTCTAGTGTATTTAATCAGAAATCCAGAATTGATATTTATTTTGAGCTTCCTGTGTTGTTTTCTGTAGTTTAAGAAAGCCTCTAAATAGTCATCATTTGGGGCACACATTATAACAAGTGTCCCCAGCTTCGCTGAACCAGTGGACACTTATGGAATTTTGACAACGGGTAAAGGGTACCATAACAAAATGGCTGCCATGAGGTTGGACCAATCACAAAGTGGTTGACACAGGGCTTTGTCCAATCACAAATACTGGGAGGTTCAACAAATATTGAGGTTCCAACCAAAGCCATCTGCTACAGTGGAGGCAGCTGTTTTGAAATAGGTTCTCCTTGCAGACACAAAGGTGATGCCTCCTAGGTAAGATCTTCTTAAGTAAATAGCCAGATTGGCTATTTTCTTGTAGGGAAGATGCTTTGGGTAAGAAGCAAGTAGACACCTGGAAACACATTGGCATGCCCAACAGTACATATAGGTACCACATTGGGGATCACTGCATTATATGCCCCGGGGAACAGTACAGAATGCAAACACAAATTAATAGGGTAAACAAACCTAAATTTCTCAAAAATATAAATAATGAAGGAATATTAATAAGTAGTGAAAACATGATAATGTATTCACCAACTCAAGGTTGTCATAGTTTTGTTTCCTATGGTTTCTCTTATATCCAATTTTTCCTTTAAATATTTTGAAGGAACTTCCTTAGACTCTCATGCAAGAGATTCATAATTAGGCTCTCCTGTGGTTTTATTGAAGCTAATTAGCAACCTCAGACAGCTGCCTGGAGAGTTGACAAGGGTCACTGGGGGGAAGGGATGTTTAACCATTTCCTTCCATAGATCCCCCATAATTGAAATAATCTTCCTGCAGCTGCATTTAGCTGGGGTGGGAGGAGAGGCAGAAGGGCAGATACAGTTCTTGTTACACACTCTGTTCTCCACTTTCCCATTTCTGATATCTTCGCAGATGCATAGGACTGCTAACTCACTTTGTAAAAGACACAGGACCACCTAATCATTGATACTTTCTATTTCTCTTTTGACCCTAAGGGAGTCCCTTGTTCAAGGACTGACCAAACTGAGATCTGCTTAGCTGACATCATCACGTGCCTTCAGACCCAGGGTTGTTGACAGCCATCATGACCCTGCTATCATACAGATTCCTGCTCTGTTCCTATTCATTTCACCCTGAGCTAAACCAAACATTGCAAATTACAAGGCAAAGGTAAAGGTTCCCTTGCTCGAAAGCCAGTCGAATCCGACTCTAGGGTTGCGGTGCTCATCTCCGTTTCAAAGCCGAAGAGCCAGTGCTGTCCGAAGACATTTCCGTGGTCATGTGGCCGGCATGACTAAACACCAAGGCACATGGAACGCTGTTACCTTCCCACTGAAGTGGTACCTATTTATCTACTTGCAATTTCTTGCTTTCGAACTGCTAGGTTGGCAGGAGCTGGAACTAGAGATGGGAGCTCACTCCGTAATGCGGCACACTTGGGTCTCGAACTGCTGAACTACCTACCTTCCACAGCCTGCAGTTCAGCGTCTTAACCACTTGAGCCACCACAGCTCCCAGCAAATTACAAGACTAAATCATATATATACACACTCTAGCATATTGGCACTTTCCAGCTCTCCCACTGGCTGTACTGTATGCCGTGGCTGGGTGCTGGGTCTGCTCCTCTCCCCCACTCACTTCCCTGTCAGAATAAACTGCCAAAATGGCTGCCTCTCCTGATGAAGATGCTTCTCTTGCTTGGTTCCTCTGCAGCTGGCTGGCTACTGAGGTGAGCCAACGGTTGTCAAACCATTCTCTTCTCCTCCTGCTGTGGGGCTCACTTTTCCCTCAGTGGCTGTTGCTTGGCAACCAAGCTTGATTCTGTCAGTAAAAAGTCAGGGGCAAGAGGCCCTTTCCAGGCCTACTTTGGCCTTTGTGGGGAACTCATTGGGGCCATAGAGTCCACCCTCCAAAGCAATTAATTTCTCTAGAAGGAGACAGATCTGTTGTCTGGAGTTCAGTTGTGATACCAAGCGATCTTCAGGCTCCACCTGGAGGTTGGCTACCCTAGGCTTGGCAGCACCCTCTGGGTGACTTGATAACACCTGTTTGTTGTTCAGTCGCACAGTCGAGTCCGACTCTTCATGACCCCATGGACCAGATCATGCCAGGCCTTCCGGTCTTCCGCCGTCCTCTGAAGTTTGCTCAACTTCATGTTTGTTGCATCGATGACACTGTCTAACCATCTCATCCTTTGCCGTCCCCATCTTCTTTGACCTTCAATCTTTCCCAGCATCAGGGTCTTCTCCAGTGAGTACTCCCTTCTCATTTGGTGGCCAAAGTATTTGAGCTTCAGTTTCATTATCTGGCCTTCCAGGGAACAGTCAGGGTTGATTTCTTTTAGGATTGACTGATTTGATCTTCTTGCAGTCCAAGGGACTCTCAAGAGTCTTCTCCAGCACCATAGTTCAAAAGAATCTATTCTTCGGCACTCGGCCTTCCTTATAGTCCAACTCTCGCAGCCATACATGACTACTGAAAGACTATTGAAAGAGGTAGTCAATCTTTAAAGGTACAATTGTGGTCTTAGGGTACTGTCTCAGTGATGATCTGGTTCTTATAGATCCACATGGGTCAATGCAGGGGTAATTCATGAGGACAACCAGATGGATTTCACCTAGAGAACTGGTGTTGAGTAGTGATGGGCATGAACTGGGAAAATGTGGTATGGTTCATGGTATGCCAGCTTCATGAACCATGAAACATCACAAATAAACCAGTTTCATTTGTGAGGTTTGTGACATGGTAGAACACCCCTCAGCATGATAGAGACACCAAACTCACAAGGGATATCCGGCTAACCCACCTCTACCTACATGCCAAGGTTGGTGAGGATTGAATTTATGGGGTTCGAGTTATGGCTCCCCCAAAGAAGGTGTCCCCAGGAAAGCATTTTCTGGGGAAATGACAAGCACAGGTTCATGAGGGTCAGGATTGTATAGAATGGATCCTGTGCAAATTAAAGATGCCAAACATGCAAGAGATCTCCAGATGACTCTCCTCTACTTGCCCTCCAAGTTTGATGAGGATTGGATTTATGGGGTCCAAGTTACAGCCCCCCAAAGAAGGTGCTCCTATGGAGGGAAAAACAGCAAAAAAGCAAGGACAACAGAAGCCATGCAGAACAGAATCGAAGTCCCAGAGAATCTCTGCAGTAGAAACTGAAGGTTGGAGGCATTTTTGCAAGCCCAGCAGAACCAGTGCAATGTGCCCAGCAGAACTAGTGCCACTGTGGCACTGTGAACCCAACAGGACTAAGGTCAAGTCAGGGAAGTGTTTTTTGGGGGGACATGTCAGACACAGGTTCAAAAGTATATAGAATGGACCCCCTGCAAGTTACACACACCAAATGCACAGGGAACCTCACCCTGCCACCTGCTCTTTTACAATCTCTTCAAGTTGGGGGTGGATTACATTTCTGGCGTCCCAGTTACAGACTCCCCCAAAAAGTCTCTCCAATGCTCTTTCCAGAAACCCAGCTTGTACTTCTGGCAGTTCTCTATCCATGTACTGTTGAAGCCTAGCTTGTAGGATCTTGAGCATGACCTTGCTAGCATGTGATATGAGTGCAATTGTGCAATAGTTTGAACATTCCTTGGCACTGTGGGTTGCCATTTCCTTCTCCATGGGATCACGCTTGGTCTGAGTTCTCTGCTGTGGCCTGTCCGTCTTGGGTGGCCCTCCATGGCATAGCCCACAGCCTCATCGAACCACGCAAGCCCCCTCACCTCACCTGACTGGCATGATTTTATGAGGCCTGGCTGCTTGCTCCTGTTCACCAGCAGCAGCCCCCTTAGGGCAGCCAGTGCAGTGTAGCAGCTAGTGCTTCAGAGCAGGGTCTACCAGACCCAAGTTCTTGCTGTGGAAGTTGAGTGGATGATTTTGGATCAGTCACAGACTTTTAGCCTAACCTACGTCACAGGGTTGTTCTGCAGGTCAAAAGGGGAAGAGGAGAATGATGTAAGCTGCTTTAGTCCCCATTGCAGAGAAAGACTGTAAATTTCCTCCTGGGGAATCATTGTTGTCAATCTCCAGGTGAGGACTGGGGATCACTCAAAATTACAATTGCTCTCCAGATGGCAGAGACTGGTTCCCCTGGAGAAAATGGTGGACTGTGTCATTATACACTGCTGAGGTAGCCCTCCTATGACAGCCAATATGATGCAGCAGCGCTTCAGAGCATGGTCTTCCAGACCCATGTTCTTCCTGTGGAAGCTGATTGGGTGATTTCAGACCAGTCACAGACTTTCAGTGTAACCTACCTCACAGGGTTGTTGTGCAAATCGGAAGGGGGAGATGAGAATGATGTGAGCTGCTTTGGTCCCCACTGTGGAGAAAGACTGTACTTTTCCTAGGTAGAGGCTGCGGTGGGGGAGGGAGATGGAAACCTGAAGTCAGAGGAGCCGATAACGACAGTTTGATGGCTGACTGAGAAGGAGATAGGGTTGCCAACTCCAGGTTGGGAAATTCCTGGATATTTGAGGGATGGAGCCTGGAGAGGGTGGGGTTTGAGGAGGGGTGGGACCTCAGACAGGTCCATAGACTCCACCCTCCAAACCAGCCTTTTCCTCCTGGGGAACCATTGTTGCCAATCTCCAGGTGAGGGCTGGAGACCACTCAGAATTACAACTGCTCTTCAGATGGCAGAGATCAGTTCCCCTGGAGAAAACGATGGACTCTGTGTCATTATACTCTGCTGAGGTCACCACAGGAAATTGCTGCTGAGTGCCCATGGCCGGGGCACTCACCCAGAGCATCTTTCTAGAGCTCATTGTATTTATTTCCACAATCGGCCTTATTCCTAGTAGGCTAATAATTTGTTCTTTATGCGCATCATCCATTTTTTCCATTCTGCATTTTTATAATCCCACCTTCAAAAGCCTTAGGGCAGTTTACATGCTCCTCTGTCTATTTTGTTCTCATAACAGTTCTGTGATTTAAGGAGTGCCTGTTTGCAATAAATGAAGATCAGTGATCAACAGTGCACTCCTAAGCAGAGTATGCTTCTAAACCCATGAGCTTTGAAGGGTATAACTGCTTAGGAGGGCACAATAAGTGATCAAGACTATTGCTTTGAAACTACTCTCTTACCCTTCACTTTTTGGGATTGTAGTACATATCACCTCTTTCAATATGTCCATGGAGCATTGCTTTCCAATATTCCTCAAGGCTGAGCTTTGTTGAGAATTTATGAAATAGAAACAGCATTGGCGATAGTAATGTTCTTAGTACCCACACATGCAACTGACAAGCACTCCTTATATACATATTGTAATCTCTAGGGCATTTTAATCATCTGGCTGATGACAAGATGCTATTAACTGTGACCGATTTTGTACATGTTACTTACCCCTGTTTACCAGCAGGGCAGTTTGCCCTGGACTGTTTAAACTGATTTCTCATTAGAGTTCTTAGCACGTGGCTGTTTTAAATCTGCTCCCCAAGTTTGATTTCCTTGGTGAGGTTTCCTGTGGCTTCCTGTGTCCTCCCTCCTCCCACTCCTCTGTCTTCGCCCTCTTAATCCCTCCCCTTCCCCCTCCCACTTTTTCTCCATGCGGCAACAGGAAACTTCTGGCAAATTGAGGATTGAACTGAACCGGAGCAAAACGGAGGAAGCTGCAGGTCAAAAGGCAGCCACGGAACAAATGGTCTGAAATTGACCAGAAGAAGCAGAGGGAAAGGCGGAGCGAGCCCGGGACAAAGACTAGTGTGAAATCAGTCTGCCATTACTTATGGCCAGAATTTAATATCCAGTTTGAGAGTTTCACAGTACAGCTATAACCAGCCAAGTCAATTGACATGTTTTGAGAAGGCCATTCAAATGTTGCTGTGGATATACAAAACACAAAGCCTAATGCACTGTACCTACAGAGAGAGTAAGGCAATCAAGTGTCCACACTATTTCAGTTTTCAAACTAAAGGTTGCTTCCATCAAACTATTAATACTATAGTGACCTCACTCTGTATAGTGTTATATTCATGGGCAAAATTATTGATGGGTATATGTAAATTTTTGTAAAACAATTTCAAGACCAAAAGGCTTGATTTATTACTATATCTTACAACACAGATTTTACTACATAGCCAGGTGTTCAGAAAGCCCTCATGTTATTCCACGATCATCATTTTTATCACTTGTATTTGTATTTTCTCCATCTTTCTGCTTATTGCCTTCTTACTTAGTGGGGAAGTCTCAGAAATATTCCATATGCTAACCAGGAAATTTATTATGAAATTTCTGATAGGATGTAAAATTGAAGCTCTCAGCAAATGTTTCCTACTCTGGGCAGTTGTATTTTGAAGATCTACTGAGCCAGTTGCCTCCATTTTGTCATTATTATTCCTAGGCATTTAATTGTTTAAATATGAAAACAACTTTGGGAGTTTGTATTAATTCAGTACTATTGACTCAGGATAAATACATCTACCTAGCAGTTATTCACATTACTTGTGAGATTCAGTCAGCAGACCGAAGTAATTTCTACTGCTTTCAAGATGAATACACAGAAAAACTATATCCATGCCTTTTACCCAGATATATGAAATCTACCTTAAAATGTGAAATTGTAATGAAATAGTTAAGCCAAAGTAGGCTGTTGGTGTCTTTCTCGTTCCTAAGCCTTGTGGCAGCAAGGCTTTCAAATAATTACTTAACTGTCATAAGGAAATTTCTCATCCCACATTATTAAGGAGAGTGCTTTGTGTTTTGCTTGAGTGTGATATTATTTTTGTTGCTTGTGCAGGCCTTTTTGCCTGAATATTTAGATCTTACAATAAAATCCTCCTGTCGTGTGGGATACCAATAACAGAGGGAAATTAATTTCCAGCTGCACTGTCATCAGAAGAATAAGATGTGGTGTTCAAACTAATTTAATAATGGAGGGACCTCCCATCCCAGCCTTACTACAATCTTTGATTTACTCACAGGATATGCTCAGTAGAATCCACAATAAGACAATTTTCTATTGTAGCAGACTAATTTGTAAACAGGTATGGCCTCACCAGAAAACAATCTTGGCTTGGTGGCAAAAATGTTTCAGTGGAGAGATATGCTCATCTACAAGAAAATATAGTTTTAAAAATGCTATTGTTCTCATCTGTCCAGTAGTGAATGCTAGATTTCTCATTATCTTTATCTAAGGGTCCAACTTGCCTAAGTGACCGCCTTTCCCCATATGTTCCCCCAAGAGCACTACGGTCAGGGGCACAACATCTTTTGGTTATTCCAGGCCCCAAGGACATCAAGTTGGCTGCAACCAGGGCCTTTTTGGTGGTGGCTCCTATCTGGTGGAATGAGCTCCCGTAGGAGATCCGGGCCCTGCGGGACCTTATGCAGTTCCGCAGGGCCTGTAAGACAGAGCTCTTCCGCCAGGCTTTTGCATAGGAGCCGCTACCGCTACTGTACCACCACTGAGCTGCCATCTTTGACAGTGGATTCTATCAGGATGTGAGCTGGTCCTGGAAAGACGACCAGACAACCTGAAGAACTGGCTATAAAAGGACAACAGTACCATCCGGAACTTATGCTGATGGGTTATGCTGGTTTGTGAAACCCCATCTTGCATTGATAAGAGCTTATTATTTAGAGCACCGGCACTTTGTTTGTAATTGACTGTTTTATTCTGTTTTTAGTAGTTGTATCATGGCATATGCCTCTTGTTAGCCACCCTGAGCCCATTTGGGGAGGGAGGGGATATAAATTTAATAAATAAATAAAATTTAATTTCTAGTTTGTTTTAATGCACTATAAGTTATAACAGTCTACTGATCACAAAATAAGAAGCTACGTTGATCATGAGAAGGTTTACATACACTTAGAATCCATCTGGAAAGCAAGTCAGAAGTAGAAGATCAGATATATAGAGAGGACAGAGGATGGAGTGTTTTCCTCTGTTGACAAGGGGGCTCAGTGGCATTGATGGATTTTGCTATCTGGAGCAGAAGAATTCCTACCTGCTCCATAAGCTTATGACAGGCCTTGTCACACAGCATTAGATGAAAAGTATCTGCATGGTCACTGAAGATAACTGACACTTCAGGTTCTACATGTTCAACAGTGTCTCTGTTACATAAGCACTCTAGCTGCCATGGCAACACCCCAACTCATTCAACATTAACATTATATTGTCAGCAAGCCAGGTAGCTGTCTTCACTGTCAGTACAATGTAGCTTGGAAAGGTGCCATCACCATCTATCTACTATGTTTTCTGATTCTAAACTCCCATTGAGGAGCTTAGGCTCCATCCATGTTTCTTCATTTTTATCCTCAGAGCAATTGAAAGAGAGTGACAAGCCTTACATCAACCAGTGAGCTTCAGGCCAAAGTAGAGAGTAGAACTGGGGTCTCCACAGATTTAATCCTGCACTGTAACTGCAACACAATACTAGAGATGGGAATAAACCAGGAAAATGTGATTTGCTTCAGTTCATGGTATGCCTGGTTCGTGAGGCACGAACTGTCACGAACTTTTGGCACCAAACAAACTGGTTCCATTTGTAAGGTTCGTGATTTGGTAGAACAGCCACCCAGCAAGCTAGAGACAGAAAACTAGAAGGGGATCTCCAGCTGGCTCTCCTCTACCTGCCCTCCAAGTTTGGTGGGGATTCAATTTACAGCTTCCAAGTTACACCCCCCCCCCAAAATGGTGCCCCCAGAAATGTGCTTCCTGGGGAAATGACAGGCACAGGTCCAGGAGGTTCAGGAGCACATAGAATGGATCCTGTGCAAGCTGGAGGCATCAAACTCCCTGGGGACCTCCCCCGATGTTCCTCTACATGCCCACCACATTACGTGCAGATTGGATTTAGGAGGTTATGGCGCCCCAAAGAAGATGCCCCCAGGAAAGTACTTTTGGGGAAAATGTCAGGCGCAAGTTTGGAAGTGTATAGAATGGACTCCTGCAAGCTACACACACCAAATGCACAGGGAACCTCACCTTGCCACCCACTCCTCTACAATCTCTACAAGGGCCAGATTACATTTCTGGGGTCCCAGTTATGGAGTCCCAAAAAAAGGTCTCTGCAGTGCTCTCTCTGGAAAAGACAGCTGCAGTTACAGGAGTCTATGGAACAGCTCAGGAACAAGCCAGTGATACCAAACTCACAGGGAAACTTCACCTGGGCAGACCGCCCCCAGCCAGGCACTGGAAGCAAGACAAGCACCCCCCTATGCTTGCAGCCCCCCCAAGTCTCCAAAGGCAGATTATGAAAGACAGAAAGGCAGACACCCCCAGAGAACAGGTGTTCCCTAAAGTAACCCCACAGCAGCTTGGCAGGCACCTTAGCCCCACAACTCTCACAGCTCCCCTCAGGGATGAAGAACACAGGTCCAGAGCACACCCATCAACTGGGGTGTACCCATGTGTTCTCTCTTTCACATAAATCCCCAAAGCAATGGCCAAGAAAGCATCAGCCACTCACACCTCATTCATTGTGGTTTTAGTTAGTGTTTGAGGTCACCCCCAAAGGTTACACATTTCAGGGCCATCCATACCTTGGAGGGCCACAGGCTATTGCAGTCAGAAGAAAATGAAAGTGCTGGGGAGGTAGCATATGCTCTGAAGAAAATGAACATCACAAATCAGTTAAACCACACCACCATGTTCTACTTTTGAAGAGGGTAGTCCTGGTATCATTTGGATATTTAATAAGTGGATATAATAAATTAAAAATTGTAAAGTATTTTATTCTCATTGGGAAGAATGTGTAAAATACACAACCAAATTGTAATGTGAAAATAAAGTGTCTACAAGATGAGGGCCTATGAGAAGCCACAAGGGACAACAATTTAGATATCCAATCCTACCCCAACATTTTCCCCTCTAGGATTTTCTAAACTCTCAGGGGGCTGTCTCCCCCTATTTTTTTTTACTCAGAATTCCTTCTAGAGCATATTTATATCAGGCCAGAGTTTGCAGGTTTTCCTTCTATTTCTCTTTCAGTTAAACTATAAAATCATAAAAAGTACAGACTCCTATTTTATCTGTGGATGGACCCAATGTGCAGCTTTCATTGTCTATACAGGGATTATATCTGTTTCAAAGTGCTTTATGTCGATCTTTATATTAAAACACTCTCAGTCTTTGAATAAACTTTAAACTTTATGTTAATAACTATTTTACAAGGCTCTCTCAGTAGGGTTGCCAGTCGCCAGGTGGGCCTTGAAGGTCTTCTGCTATTATGACTGATCTCCAGACTATAGAGATCAGTCCAGCTGGACTAAATGGCTGCTTTGGAGGGTGGATTCTATGGCACTGTACCCTGCTGAGGTTCCTCCCCTCCCCAAACCCTGCCATCCCCCAGGCTATACCCTCAAAACTTCGAGGTATTTCCCAGCCCAGAGCTGGCAACCCTGTCTCTCAGTCTTGGTCTTCTCTCATTCTGCTCAGGCCCCAACTATGGGAAAACAGAAAGTTGGTGTTACACTTGCCCAATTGCTGGCTCCTCCCCAGGAACCAGAACACAGTTTTTCCATATTGCTACAAAAGTGACCAGTTTAGGTATGTGCAAGGAATTGTGGAGAGAGGGAATCCGGAAATCCCTCATTCTTCCAAATCTCCCCATCCAGGATTCTCTAATCTCTCAAATGCTTGAGCAGATTTATTTGTCCCTTCCCATTGTCTCCTTTACCTGATACCCAGTTGCTTTTAACAGTCTGTCAGTTCTAGAACATATTTCATCCTTAAATTATTGACCGGGCTAGCCCCATCTCGTCAGATCTCAGAAACTATGTAGGGTTAGTATTTGGTAGGGTTAGTATTAAGGATGTACAGGGTCACTATGCAGAGTCAGGCAATGGCAAACCACCACTTGCCTTGAAAACCTGACAGGATTGACCACCACCACATACTGTTTTTAATGCCTTTTGTCCCATTTTGGTTAATAATACAGAATTATACTTTTTGCATATCTGGGGCATTCCCTGAATAGTAAGACATCCCTTGTCTGTGGATGGTCCCATTGGGCAACTTTTCGATCCACACTGTGATAGCCAGTTTATTATTTGATACAGTGATCATGTACACAGTGTGAACAGTTGCATTTCTTTTACCTATACAGTACATGGTTTTTAAAGCTCATTCCGCTTGTTTTATACTAACTTATATGAGAAATAAAGCCTTCTGAATGTGTTTTTGGCAGCATCTCCTACCCTGTCCCCTATGATTGATAACCTCTAAGTGGTGGCTGGAGATCTCCCAGAATTACAACTGATCAGTTCCCCTGGATATCAGCTTTGGAGAATAGACTATGGAACCATATCCCCAAGGAGTTCACTCCTCTTCCCAAATTCCACCTTCCCGGTGCTCCATCCCCAAATCTCAAAGAATTTTCCAAGCCAGAGCTGGCAACCCTACTCCTGTAGCCTAGGTGTTTAGGTCTTGATGTTGAACCAAACTCTTTATATGCAATACTAGGGATTTTGTGTGTTTGTGTGTGTGTGTGTTTAAAACAAAGATAATGAAGAAGGCAAATGCTGAAAGTCTGGCCTTGGCATGAGTCTTTATTTTTCTTTGTGTGGAAACCTTGTGAGTGCATATTAAAGCATAAGAATAGCGTGTAATAGCCACATTACAATCAAATATAACACCCCCAAAACTAGCAATTTCACTAAAGAACACTATGGCATCCCAACCATATTCTTAAGAAGTTAATCTCCATATAGCTAAATACATAGATAATTAACATCCCAGGCTGTCAGTAAACTTGGGAGAATTAAATCCTAGAGGAAGAAACCCTGAGCCCTGGAGGAAGGCTGAGTGCATGTCTCCCTGTCATCTCTTTGGTTCATCTCAGTTGTCCCACTGCTAGAATGTGTTGTCATAGCAACACCATCTCTTGGTTCATACAGGAAAGATTAGCTCTTACTGTGCAGTGGAGAGAATTTAGGGGAAATCAAGCTAATCCCTGGGTACACTGCAAGAGAAAGGTTGGACCTCGCCTGAGGGATGCTGTATCTGAAATGATAGAATTGGCCTGCCACAGACTCTGGTATTTAAGTTGAAGAGCAGAATTCACAGTAAGTGTCAACTTCTCCTGAGCAGAATATTGAATAATGATTTTCTAAGTCTTGCTGAAGAATGGCCCATGTATACAACTGAATGATGTTACATAGCTATGTCTGCAATAACAATACACTAGTTTGTGGCATTCTAGGTAGAAATGCAAAGCATTAATTCATAATACAGCAAGGGGAATAACTGTCCCAAACTAACCACCAGAGGTATACTTAAAAACCTATATATGTTTACTTAGCAGTGAAAATGAGCATGGATTGTAAATGGAAATTCAACTGTTTTAATAATCTGTTGAAAACTTTCAAACCCCTGAAGTTCAGTCTGAGAAGGAAGTGAAAACAACAACAAAACACATGAAAACCTATTTGTGTGTACGGCCGCAATTCCCAGTTCTCAAAGTGCTGAACTACCCATTTTGAACATGCAAGTTTAGACATTCTTTTAGTGATGATTTACGATTTTCATTAAAAACAACACAAAAAGGGGGGGAGTAGAAATACTATTTTTTGAAGACATAATCAAAACTAATTTTAATAAACTGTATGTTGTGTGATAGTTTCGTGATGTAATACAATATGTGAAATGTTAGGGCATCTCTTCACTATAATAACAGTAAATATTTTGATTGTTCATATATTTATATTTGTACCTTTTCCACTGTTCCCGAGAGCCCTTTAGGTAGTCTGGCTTTCAGCCATAAAGTTTACAGTAAGCTTTGGAATCAATGAAGTTTTTCCATATTTATTTATTTTTGCTAAAGTTGATGATGAGTGCAAACCAGCAAACATTAAGCAAACCTTTGATAGAAACCGTTGAAAAAAAATAATGATTTGTGCAGCAGTCTTTTGGGGCCAGAGCGCGCTGGAGCATCGCTCCAGCAGCCCAGCAGCTGGCACAAATGGCGGTGGCAAGCCCCGCCTCCAGCTCCCCGTGCCAAAGCGCTGGGCCTGGGGGAAGGCACGGAGAGCCCCGCAGCAGGTTTCTGGGGCCAATGCCAAAGTGCTGGGGCTGGGGGGGTTTATGAGCAACTACACTAGATATGAGCTAATACATAATGTAGGCATTATTTGCTGATTTTGCATTTATGTAAAGTTCTACTTATATTGTTGCAAAACAAATTGAATATATTCCCTTTTGTAGCTCATTAGCATACTGTATGCTAATGAGCTCCTGCAGCTCTTTTTCTATGAAAAGACCCCTGGATTTGTGTGTGGGGGTGAGTGGGATAGGGTTGAAATATTCATGAGCAACTACACTAGATATGAAGGAGCTAAAACATAATGTAGGCATTATTTGCTGATTTTGCATTTATGTAAAGTTCTACTTATATTGTTGCAAAACAAATTGAATATATTCTCTTTTTACATATCAAGATGCCATTTTGCCTTTTTAACAGAAATTATCCAATGGTAAATGTGAACAGAACTGCAAATGTTCTTCATAAAAATGGAGGAAATACTTTTCCTATCACAAACAACTAAGTATACATTCTAAATTATTTATAAGAACATAAGAGAAGCCAATGTTGGATCAGGCCAACAGCCCATCCAGTCCAACCCTTTGTCACACAGTGGTCAAAAATACCAGGTGATATCAAGAGGTCCCCCCCCCCCAAGCATGCATGCCCACGAGTTCTTGTATTGTGAGAAAGGGAGAAAAGTACCTCTTTCTCTACCTTCTCTATCCCATGCATAATCTTATAAACCTCAGTCATGTCACCCCTCAGCCGTCATTTCTCCAAGCTAAAGAGTCCCAAGCGCTTTAACCTTTCCTCATAGGGAAAGTGGTCCAACCCTTTTATCATTCTAGTTGCCCTTTTCTGTGCTTTTTCCAAAGGTGTGGTGACCAGAACTGTACACAGTATTCCAAATAAGGTTGCACCATTGATTGATACAGGGGCATTATGATATTGGCTGATCTGTTCTCAATACCCTTCCTAATAATCCCCAGCATAGCATTGGCCTTTTTTATTGCAGTCACACACTGTCTCAACGTTTTCAGTTAGTTATCTACTACGACTCCAAGATCTCTCTCTTGGTCAGTCTCTGCCAATTTGGACCCCATCAACGTATTTATAGTTAGGATTTTTGGCTCCAATGTGCATCACCTTGCACTTGGCCACATTGAACCCCATTTGCCACGCTGACGCCCACTCGCCCATCCTCGACAGATCCCTTTGGAGTGCCTCACAATGCTCCCTTGTTTTTACCACACTGAACAACTTCGTATCATCCACAAATTTAGCCACTTCACTGCTTACTCCCAACTCCAAATCATTAGTGAACAAATTAAAAAGCATTGGACCCAGTACTGATCCCTGCGGTACCCCACTGCTTACCACCCTCCACTGAGAAAATTTCCCATTTATACTCACTCTCTGTTTCCTTTTAGCCAGTTTTTGATCCACGAAAGGACTTGTCCTTTTATCCCATGATTTTTGAGCTTACTTAGGAGCCTTTGATGAGGAACTTTATCAAAAGCTTTCTGGAAGTGAAGGCAAACAACATCTATTGGGTCCCCCTTGTCCACATGTTTGTTTTCCCCCTCAAAGAACACTAACAGGTTAGTGAGACAAGATCTTCCCTTACAGAACCCATGCTGAGTCTGCCTCAATAGTTTTTGTTCATCAATGTGCATACTAATTCTTTCCTTAATAACAGTTTCCACCAGGTTAGTGAGACAAGATCTCAAGTTAGTGAGACAAGATCTTCCCTTACAGAACCCATGCTGAGTCTGCCTCAATAGTTTTTGTTCATCAATGTGCATACTAATTCTTTCCTTAATAACAGTTTCCACCAATTTACCCGGTATCGACATCAGACTGACTGGCCTGTAATTTCCCGGATCTCCTCTGGAACCCTTTTTAAAGCTGGGAGTGACATTAGCTACCTTCCAGTTTCAGGAATGGAGGCAGATTTTAATGAAAGATTACATATTTTTGTCAGGAATGGCTTTCAATGGCTTTACAATATAATGCAAATAACCATGAGAGCATTCTATCATTAGTATTCTGTTATGGGAAATATTCTGTCATCACACCATTAGAGTTGAGATGGAAGCAACCTAAAATAATTTCTAGAGATGAAAGATGAACTTAATTATATGTATACAGGTAAAGCAAATACATACCTAAAGATAAGACAAATTGTTAAAACTACTCTGATATGTAATAACCTCTCACAAAGTTCAGAAGAGTGCAACTCGGGTGACTGCAGGTTTATTCTGTGAACAATTTCAATCATGTCAAATGTGACATAATTGGGCAGTTCTTTGAAGAGTTCTTTCTCAGTCCTTCTGCTGACATCCTCAGGTTGATATTGGGATTAAGGTATGAATTAATTACTTTACTGCTATTACTATCCCAACCTTATAATAAACCATAAATCAATAGTTGACACAACCTACTGACTCTTTTAACTCAAAGCAGTACAATTCTGTGAGGTTTAGAAATGAGATGTTCACTGTTTTCTTTCTATAAAGCAGATGTATCGGTGCATAAATAAAGCAAAAACCCCAAATAGATTATATGGAGAAATGTAATATTACAATTTGCAAGCTGCCTTCCTAAGGAAAGACAGAATATAAATATTTTAACAGATGACAGATAGATGATAGGTAGATAAGTACAGAAATAAATATGAAGAAACAAAATGGTGCAAAATTTATGGTTCCAATTTACACAAGAGAGGAACGTAATTGAAACCAGGATTTTTGGGATGAAGCAGAAGGAGCAAGAAATTTGATATAATCTATAATGCAGATAATCTAAATGTGGGGAAACTCAATATGTGGAGACAAGATTGGAATTGTATCTGCAAGGTCCCACTCTCGAACTAGGCTATATACATATAAACTATGTATCAAGAGTATTCAGTGCAGACTTGTGGATCAGTATATCCCTGATTCCCCCTCAGCATGCATTAGTTCTCCTTAAATTCAGCACAGTATTTTTGAAACTAGCAACTAGTTGACATGTGCAATTCTTTCATGGGGCCCTCAAGCAGACAGGGACAGGGAGAGATACCTTTTTAAACAAAGTAGCTTCCGCATATTTCAAGTAGCTTCAAGTTGCTTCAGCATTTTTCTTCAAGCCCACCTTCAACACCAGTTTGGGCACCAAGGTAAGATGTACAATAGGCAGCAGTCCATAAATCCACTCACCAGATGGCCAAGGACAAGTATGTTTTCTCACCTGGACTGGGCAACTTGAGAGCAGTGGTAGGGCCATCTGCACCCATTGATGATGATGATGATGATAATAATAATAATCTTTCAATTTATTGATTGCTCAGTCCTTGCAGAGCTGCCGGCTCTGAGCGATTTACAGTTACTCATGTGTTGACACAGGACTAACAATGATGGGGGTAAGGGAGGACAACATATATCATTTTCAATCACACACACACTTCGCAGTCGACAGGGAGTTTTGGTCAGCTGTAAGCATCAAGCGTGTTCCGGCAGCATTTTCGGCGTCGCTTGATGTCGTCAGCATTTTTCTCGGTCGCAGTGCACCACTGCCACCGTCTGGCCGGAATGGCCCATTGCAGGCTTTTCTCTGATGCTGCGTAGATCTCTCTCAGCTTTTGAGCTTACGCGGACCTTCCATTTGTCGGCTAACACTTCCCCACAGGGGGTTAAGTGTGCCCACCCTCTCTAAGGAGTGGTGCCCATTTTATCTACTCACCAAAGCTTTTGAACCGCTGGGTGAACGGCGAGCTGGGGACACGGCTGGTAGCTCACACCAGTGCGGGGCTCGAACGGACAGCAGTCCTGTTCAGCTCAGATGTTTAACCAGAGGATAAATCCCCTGTGCAAAGACAAACATAACTGGTTGATGGGGTGATAGAGGTGGGGCCAAAGATGGGTCTGGGTGTTCTGCAGGTACTGAAGACAGTGGGCAACCTGGGCAGTCCCATTTAGCACTATACCTACTTACTTACTACTTCATTTTGTGGCAGCCTGTTATTTATTAACTGGCTTGTTACTGGCCAGTGAATGGAGTAGTAGTGGGAAACAGCCACAGCAGGATAATCTCCATGGGAGTGGGTATGGTTGATGAGGAGGACAAAGGAAGAGTTCACGTGAGACCTGTATATCAGAGAGTTTCATGTCAGAGTGGGAATTTGAATCCAAGTGTCCCAAGTTGAACACTCTTACCACTAGAATACTGTCAGTTAACACTGCCATGATGCTGGAATGTGTAGAGGGGGAAACCGCCTTACTCTGCCTACAATGCACAGAGTTTCACTGTCTGGGTATTATCTGCTTTCTTGACCTTGGGATGTTCCAGCTGCTGTCGGCTTTTGCTGGGAACGAATGGCTTTTTGCTTTGTGCCTGCTTTCTTTTCCTGCGCATACGAACTTTGCTTATTGGCTTCAGCTTGTAAGGGGGGGTGTTTGATCCAAGGTCTGTTCCTGGGCATTCCTTACACAAGCAGTACACGTGTCATAGTCCTGGTATACCAATAAACAGAATTCATCTTATGAAGCACTGTGTTGTGTGACCTGACTATCGGACCCTGACAGAGTGTCAGGAATCATCTTCCCCTCGACCTGCATCTCTCTTACTCGGGATGAGCGACGGTGAGGAGAGCATGAGCCCAGTCACAACCAAGGACACGGTGCTGAGGACTATGGTCCTCATGACCACAGTACCGACCACCCTCCCTCGGGATGAGGCAGCTGTCCCACAAGGGCTGCTTCAGGGAGCGGTTGGTGGTGCAAGATCCCGGGTGACTACGACCCTATGTTTGGTGTAGTGGTTAAGTGCGTGGACTCTAATCTGGGAGAACTGGGTTTGATTCCCCACTCCTCCACTTGCACCTCGCTGGATGACCTTCGGCAAGCTGTAGTTCTGATAAGAGCTGTTCTTGAAAAAGAGCAGTTTCTGTCAAGAGCTCTCTCAGCCCCACCTACCTCACAAGGTGTCTGTTGTGGGGAGGGGAAGGGAAAGGAGTTTGTAAGCTGCTCTGAGACACCTTTGAGTAGTGAAGGGCGGGGTATAAATCCAATCTCTTCTTCTTCTTACGGGGCCCACACTGGGGAAAGTTTAAAGCTGACACCCATGAAACCTGGCTGCTCACCCCAGGGCCTCACCGTGGAAGTCATTACAACTGACCCTAGGGGACAATGTTCCAGCCAGGGACGAAGCCGCATGCCAGGAGGTGGAGGAGGCAGAGGGTTTCATGGAGACCCGGCTGGATTTACTTGAGAGGTCTCAGGACAAGATTGTAAGGACAGTGGAGGAATCGCTCCTGAGCCTAGCACGAATAGTAGTGGAGGTGGTGCAGCATGAACTTCGACTGCAGCAGCCCGCCCAGCCAGCTCAGCTGCCAGTGCAGACGGGAGTGCCGGTTCTTCCACCCCCGGGGCCCCCGGGGGACCAAGCACCCAACCCTCCACCCCGAGATGACCGTGAGATGCACAGGCCAGCGGAGCTACTAGATGCCACATTTGATGGGACACCCGAGAAGCTGGCATTCTTTGTGGTGAGAGCGGAGAAATTCATTACGAATTGGGGACACCTGTTCCCTACTGAGGAATGTCGCATAGACTACATTGCTTCAAAGCTGCGGGCCAAGCAGAACACATGATGAGGACCACCAAAGACGCGCTCCACTGGCAGGATACCAAGGACTGGGATTACAAGTTGGCCTCATTCCTCTTTGGGCAGAGAACCACCCCACACTCCACCAAGGGGTGCAGCCCAGCTGAGTTACTCCTAGGCATACATCTCACAATGAGACTGGACCGACTACACCCGGACCGAGCCCTGGAGCGTGAACCCAACATCAAGACACCGGAAGCAGCATGGGATTCTTCCTGGAAGACCCTGTGTATGCTTGGAACTTTGCTAAGGGCCCTCCCTGGATCCCAGTGAGAGTGGTGAGAGTGAAGGGGCTGTGTTCCTACGAGGTCTCCACCAAGGACAGGCTAACTCTTCACTGTCACATTGACCAGCTGCGTCGTCGCACGCTGCTCTGGAGCTGGAGAAACTGGAGGACCCGGTCATCCCCGAAACGGAGGAACCCTTCCCGCTAACCTCTACCTCGGTTCCCACAGACCCAGCACCCTGTTAATCGCCTGCCCCGCAGCCCACAACCCCCCGTGAGGCTTCTGTGTCAACTCCTCCGTTGCCGTTCAACTCTCCGATGAGTACATCAGCGTCAGCTCTGGCTCCGCTGACCACAGGACTCCGCCGCTGCACACAGGAGCGGAAGGCACCGACATATGTCAAGGACTTTGTGTGTGGGTGTCTTTTGGACCAAGGGGGGAGGGATGTAATGTACTCATTCCAGACCGTGTGCCAGGCAAGGGCTCCATGCGGTCGTCAGAAGCCATCGAGCTTCACTCCCAAAGACAATGGACTCTGCAGATCCTAAACCACAACAATAGTGAGACTAGGCTCCCAGCCAATAGCCTATGGAACTCGCGGCCACTGTAAATAGCCAATACACGGAGTGGGGTGTGTTTGGGGTGTGGGTTTCCTTGCACATATAAGCTGGCCTGTGAGCCGAGCAAGTTGTCTTGTTCTTCATGAATAAAAATGCATAAGCTGAAATCACTTGTCTGTCTTCGTACCTTTCAGAAAGTGTCAACCCAGTGGGCTGCAGTGGTGAAAAAGGCAAACTCTATGTTAGGACTTATTAGGAAAGGGATTGAGAATAAAACAGCCTATATTGTTTTTTTTTATTTCCCTCTCCTAAAAAGGAGAGAAATTTTGCTTTTACAGTTCAAGAAATTAGGAAGGGTCTATAGAGGGATAAAGAAAAGTGTTGAGTGATGTTAAGTATTAGTATGTTAATCTTTTAGTATTAAAGTTAAAGTCAATAGCATCTTCTGCAGTTGGACGATCTTCTTTTCTTCTGGGTTCATTAAAATCGAGCAATTAGCATGTTAATAAAGTCCTTTTGGGATTAGTATGTACTGTAAGGCGTTGCTCGAGCTAGTCCTCAAACTTTGGGGTATTTCCCTTTTTTGTCTCTTAAGTTGTATTTTGGGCCAGTCGCTCCTTTGGCTTCCTCGTCTTTCACCTCTCCCTCCGAACTGCTGTCTTCTCCGCTAGCTCCCGACATCCACTTGGCAAGTTCTGCTTCTTCTTCTGTACTGGCGTGCCTCTTCAAAAAGTCTTGAGCCTTGAAGATAGAGTCTATCTTTTCTCTTCTGCCTTTAAATTTAAAGACCAATCCTTTACTTTACTTTACATTTCGATTTCTATACCGCCCCTGACCACTAGTGGGTCTCAGAGCGGTTTACACTGTACTACTTATGTCGTTAATTACCTACCTAGGGCCACAATTTCACAGGGGGAAGGGGTTACGTATCAGCACCCATGTGGCACGGTTTTTTTCCCCTCACCCGGCGGCCTTCGGGCGCTGTTCCTGGCGTCTCGGATGACTAGCGACCATCTCAGGCAGGCTCCTGGTGACATAATATTAATTCCTGAGTTCTTCTCGGCTGCAATACAGAGTCCTGAGTTCTTCTCGGCTGCGATACAGAGGCCCTCCGGTCTTGCTGCCCGATTCGACCACTCAATCGTGGGGGCTCCGGACAAAAGATCGAAATCCGTTTGTGGGTCCCGTGCTATCACACTGGCCCAGCTGGAAGGTCCCAAAAGGCCACCAGATTCCATGTCGTCCAGTCGCCTTGGGCGTGACGATCTCCGCGAACCGCTCACCACCCGCTCGCTGCCTAGCCTGACGAAGGGGCCGCTCGTCACTCAGCCGGCCGAGGGGACCCAAGAAAGGTAAGCATACCCCCGGGCTCCCCGTCACTGGCCCCCACCGTGTCGCCTCCTCCGTCGCCTCCACACTCCCAGGCCCTCTGCAAACGATAGCTGTTTCCTGGGTGTTGCCCCACAGCGGCTCTCAGTCGTGTCCGTAGTGTCGTGCTCTGGGAGCAGAGAAATGGGCCTCCACACAGTGCACCACCTCCCCGCCCCATGGTCGGGCTCACCCCACACCCAGAATACAGCGATGATTGACCTGGGAGCTCCTTACATTGTACCGCAGCTCCCATCGCTAGATGTAGGCTGTGCCAGGGAGAAGAAGGGTGGCAGCCTTTGTCCTGCCGGAGTCGTCGGGCGCCACAGAGCTGATGTACCAGCAACCCCACCAGCATGCTGAAAATACAGGGTTCTGCTCCTGATGTTCCTCGCTAAAATAGGACGTATATTATCAGCACAAATTACCTGTAACGGAGGAGCTCGAGCACCTGAGCTCACTCCCAGCTGCCATATATTACTCACTCAGACAAAACTCTCGCTGCTGTAAAACCCCTTTTGACAAATTTTGGTTTAGTTTCTGGCTTGATTGTGAATGCCTCTAAATTGGACATTTACTCTATAAATTTACCTCGAAGACAAATTACATTACTACAGCAATCTTATTCATATAATTGGATTAAAAGTTCACGGAAATATCTAGGTTTTTACATTCCCCTTAAATTAAGAGATTTATTTAAATTCAATTATGAGAAAATTTATAAAGAAATTCAGTCCTTTTTAAATCAATGGTATACATTAAAATTAACATTAACTGATCATTTACACTTATTGGAACAGTTTATTTTGCCAAAATTTCTTTTGTTGTTGTTTAGGGCCCTTCCTTTGGATATTTCATTGAATATTCTATCCAAATGGCAAGCATCACTAAATAATTTTGGGGGGGCTCACAAAACTTCTAGGATCTCTGCCATTATTTTATACAAACACTCTAAAGAAGGAGGTTTAGCATTCCCAAACCTCTACATTATTATTATTGCATGCAGCTGTTTTAACAAACCTTATATGTATGTTCATGGAAGACTGTTCATTGGAATAGCTGCAGATTGAGGCATTATTAACATATCCTCTTATTCCATCTGAATTTTGCTGGAATTCTAAACTTAATAGATCAGCATGTCTTTACTTGACCTCATTAATGGAAAATATGCTTAAGGTATGGGATAAATTGTGGTTGAAATTATTACTAGACATTTCTCCATATGCCATTTTTCTTAACCAATCTTGGTTTAAACCTGGACAAGATCCTGGGACTTATTTGTTTTAGAGATCTGTTAACCTGACTAGAGTGATAGATTTATTCCAGCATGGTAAACTGCTATCTAAAGACCAAATTGAAACACAAATAAACTGTGCTATCCAGTGGTTTAAATATCACTACATATATCATTTATTGACCTCTAAACCAATAAAAGCAGCATTGTCACGTCCATTATCTCTATTTGAACAAATTCTTAAAGCACAATCTGGTTCATTAACAAGTCTTTTGTCTTGTATATGTCGTTTATTAGGTTCAATTCCAACACTTTCTCCAGTTTCAGCCATTACACAAAATAGATGGATTCACAATTGTCAATCTAGATTGAATCCAGATAATTGGCCTAATGTTTGGAGGACTCCTAGTAATCTATCTCCTACTTTCTCTATTTGTTATCAATATTTTATATTAGCTCATAGATGGTACTTATCTCCATGCCATCTTCAGAAAATATATAAAACTGGTTATGATAAATGTTGGAAGCAGGGCAGGCTCACCCACTAGGCGAACTAGGCATTCGCCTAGAGCGCTGGACCATTGATGGGGTGGCAGGCCCTGGATGGGGGCACCGAACTGTGCCTCCCCCCTGCCGCCGCCCACCCTGCCACCACAGCAGCTCACTCGCGCAGGCGGGCTCCTTACCATGGGGCTCGGAGGCGGAGATGGGAGCCGGGGTTGGGGGTCTGGTTTTGTGAACAAGTTGAGGTGAATCAGGGCAGCTTTGCTAGATGAGCCGGGGGGGGGAGGCGAACGAGGTCTGCATGTTCTGGCTGCTAAAGCAGCAAGCCAGAATTCACCTCCGGCTGGCAGAACTGACACATGACGTATGAACATGGGTCTGATGTCTGCGGGAACATGTGGAGCACCTTTTTGGGCTGGCTGGCCGGCGTAGTTCAGACTCGTTCCTCACGAGGGAGGGGGAGGGGGGCTTGCTTTCCACACGGGATGGAGCCTCAGCATACATCCTTTCTCTAAGGAGCCGGGA
>NW_015168144.1:162919-164763 GCF_001447785.1 Gekko japonicus | reverse complement strand
AGATGCAAGTGTAACCTATATACTAGTTTTGAATGCATTTTATTTAGAAGTGTTTTTATTTTTATATTAAAAAAATATATTAGCTTTTAATTTTCTGGAATGCATTATCTGTTATATAACACACACACACACATACCTGTATGCAATGCTCCCTCTAAGCTATGGAGCTTTGTGAGCAAAAATTCTACTTTGTGAGCTACTGGCATTAAAGTTGTGAGTGAATGATTTGGCTACTGCATAAAATAATTTGCTCTGGAGCCATCCTGCCTGAGTTAAGACAAAAATGTGTGAGTCAGAGGCTAAAAACCTGTGAGCTAGCTCACACCAACTCAGCTTAGAGAGAACACTGCCTGTATGCATCTCTGGTCTAAGGACTGTAATAGAAAGGCTAAACTAAACAATACTGTAATATTTTGGATGTGCTTTAAATGTCGCCTTTTTTCGATAGGGCACGTGGAAAGGGTCAAGCTGCCGCTGGTCTTGGAACGCAACACCAACGGAAACGAGGAGTTCTAGTTAAGTTCTAGTTAAGTCCAGAGTTAGAAACCTCTGGCTCACTTAGTAACAGAGTGATAGAGATAGCAAGCAGTTACTATAGATCAGTTTGATCTGTCACATTTTCCACACACCCCTCACCAAAACAAAATGTCAGCAGCTTTTTCAAGCCCTATCCCAAGTCCTCTCCCTTCCGAGTTCGAAAGAAGGCGAGAGAGGTGAAGGACTTATGAGCCGTCAGGGGAGAGACCGAGAGAGGAAGAAGGGCTGAAAACATACAGTCCATTGCATTCATTGCGACAGTTTGATCGGTTAAAAATGTTAACTCCGTTTTACTTGGGAAGCGTATTCTTTTCCGTGCCGAGTATTTGCAAGAACTGCAGGTACCAGCTAAGAAGAGGCACCCCACGTCCCCTCTCTCAGACGGAACCTCGCTCCTGGAAGAACATGCACAGAGGTCACGGGGGGAGGGGAAAGGGGGGGAGCCACTGACCGAAGAGGCCGGCTCCAGTTCGAGTCCAGCGGCACCTTTAAGACCAACCAAGTTTTATTCAAGGTATAAGCTTGTGTGTGCAGGCACACTTCTGTATTCATATCTGAAGAAGTGTGCACGCACACAAAAGCTTATACCTTGAATAAAACTTTGTTAGTCTTAAAGGTGCCCACTGGACTCAAGACTTTGTGCTGCCGCTTCAGACCAGCACAGTGACCCACCCTGTTAAAATGGAGACATTCATCCAATTACGCTTCTTTGACCACCCTGGGAATTAGAGAAGGGGAGAAAGACCGAGCAGTTCAACCTGGCTCCAGGGAAGAGACAGGCCAGGCAGAAGAAGAAGAGATTGGATGTATACCCCACCTTTCACTACCCGAAGGAGTCTCAGAGCGGCTTCCAAACTCCTTCCCCTTCCCCTCCCCACAACAGAGACCCTGTGAGCAATGTTCCCTCTAAGTTGTGGAGTCTTGTGAGCAAAAAGTCTACTTTGTGAGCCGCTGGCATTAAAGTTGTGAGCAAGCAATTTAGCTACTGCATAAATGAGTTTGTTCTGGAGCCCTCCTTCCTGTGCTAAGACAGAAATCTGTGAGCCGGAGGCTAAAAAACTGTGAGCTAGCTCACACTGACTCAGCTTAGAGGGAACACTGCCTGTGAGGTAGGCGGGGCTGGGAGAGCTCTTTCGAGGACTGCAATTTAGCTACTGCATAAATGAGTTTGTTCTGGAGCCCTCCTTCCTGTGCTAAGACAGAAATCTGTGAGCCGGAGGCTAAAAAACTGTGAGCTAGCTCACACTGACTCAGCTTAGAGGGAACACTGCCTGTGAGGTAGGCGGGGCTGGGAGAGCTCTTTCGAG
>NW_015168144.1:159762-160008 GCF_001447785.1 Gekko japonicus | reverse complement strand
CAGAGAAACACGATGCAGAGGAGGTGACAGCCAGGACGGGCAGTATCCCCGACTCACTCTGGACTTCATAGGGACCCATCTAATCTTTTCTGGCCTCTGGGAACTAAGAAACTTTATCGCCGGACTTGGATGGTCTCTCAGCAGTTTCTCCAGAGCTGGGGCCGTGGAAAGACAGGCAAAATCCTACCTCCATCACTCAGGTCTCGGAGTCAAGCCCTGCCGTAAGCTCTAGACACGACGCCCCCC
>NW_015168144.1:159460-159685 GCF_001447785.1 Gekko japonicus | reverse complement strand
GGCAGAAACGCAACCAGTTGTTTTGTAATGTTCTTGCCCTTTGGCAGACGGGTGAGCCAAGCAGAAGAGGGCTATTTTTCTCAAGGGACGAACGGCTTTAACAATGCAACTGTGGATCCTCCTATCAAACAAGACTAAGCATATGATTAAACAGAGATGGTTGGTGGTGCAGGGTTGAAAGAAACGCCTTGTCCCTCCTGCGGGACCCTGAACAATTCATCTGCT
>NW_015168144.1:151843-159426 GCF_001447785.1 Gekko japonicus | reverse complement strand
CCCGATTGTCCAGTGAAGGGTCTTTTTCCAAGTGCCATGCACTGTCTTTATCTGGCATGCATCCAAACAGCAATACTGCTGGTCAGAAAAAATTAAACTTGAATTTCCTCTAATTGACAAATATCCCAAGATCACTCATCAAGTAGCCAGGTTTTGTAAGGTGATACTCAGGTCACGGAAACTGCTTAGCGGTTAGATGCAAGTGTAACCTATATACTAGTTTTGAATGCATTTTATTTAGAAGTGTTTTTATTTTTATATTAAAAAAATATATTAGCTTTTAATTTTCTGGAATGGATTATCTGTTATATAACACACACACACACACATACCTGTATGCAATGCTCCCTCTAAGCTATGGAGCTTTGTGAGCAAAAATTCTACTTTGTGAGCTACTGGCATTAAAGTTGTGAGTGAATGATTTGGCTACTGCATAAAATAATTTGCTCTGGAGCCATCCTGCCTGAGTTAAGACAAAAATGTGTGAGTCAGAGGCTAAAAACCTGTGAGCTAGCTCACACCAACTCAGCTTAGAGGGAACACTGCCTGTGTGCATCTCTGGTCTAAGGACTGTAATAGAAAGGCTAAACTAAACAATACTGTAATATTTTGGATGTGCTTTAAATGTCGCCTTTTTTCGATAGGGCACGTGGAAAGGGTCAAGCTGCCGTTGGTCTTGGAACGCAACACCAACGGAAACGAGGAGTTCTAGTTAAGTCCAGAGTTAGAAACCTCTGGCTCACTTAGTAACAGAGTGATAGAGGTAGCAAGCAGTTACTATAGATCAGTTTGATCTGTTTGTCAGACCTATCCATCATGCTAGTAATCATGTAATTACAGCCAGGTGTTTTCTAGCAGGTGTTGCTCTTTCAGGGCTTGTTAGAGCTAGTGATTACATCACCTTGTTAGAGATTGGCTGGGGTTTAGCATAATAGCTATCAGTTTAGTAAGCTGGGGGGGGGGGGCTTAGTTCTCATAGACTAAGGCACGACATGCTGTTCAATAGCCTGTAAATATCTCTGTATATATTCACCTTTATAACTATATAAACTCTCTGTGCACCTTCATAACTGGTCAGTCTCCCCCTTCTTATTTACAACACCCAATAAAACCTCCCCGATCCAGAAGGAACGCCGCAATTGAAGAAAAAGCAACCATTCATTGAGAGAGTTAGAATCGGGCTATTTTCAGCCACAGAGTTTTCCAGGCTTTGGCAAACCTCTGTCAAATGTCAAAAGAGGATTTCTACTCTACGGAGAGGGGAGGAGAAAGACCAGGCCTTTTTTGAGAATCTGAGCCAGCTATTTAAGCCCGTGTGCAACTTTCCCAAAGCCTGCAGTGCTTGTTTCGGATGAAATCCTTCTCCTGGAAAAGCAAAACCCACTGGGCAAAACTACTCGTCGGTTATAAACAAAGCAGGAAGGAATGGACTGCAGCCTTTATACCTGTGATTTGGTAGGGAGACCCTGCAGAGAAACGGGGACAGAACAATGGCACTATGAGGGTCAGCGTGGTCTAGTAGTTGGAATAAAGGTAAAGGTTTCCCTTGCTCGAAAGGCAGTCGAATCCGACTCTAGGGATGCGGTGCTCATCTCCGTTTCCAAGCCGAAGAGCCAGCGCTGTCCGAAGATGTTTCCGTGGTCATGTGGCCGGCATGACTAGACGCCAAGGCGCACGGAACGCTCTTACCTTCCCACCGAAGCGGTCCCTGCTTATCCACTTGCAATATCTTGCTTTCGAACTGCTAGGTTGGCAGGAGCTGGGACCAGAGACGGGAGCTCACTCCGTCATGCGGCACACTCGGGTCTCGAACTGCCGACCTTCCGGCACCAAACCACAAGGACCGAACTGACATTACAAGTACCAAACCACAAGGGCCGGACTGACATGACGTCTTCTCCGGGTCCTCTCCGGGGTCACGCAATCAGTTACACAAATATGTGAGTCCCACGCTGGAAACTTAATCCAAGGCGTGCATGGATCGGATCTGGATTGGGACCATGGCGCTTAAATCCCCCCCCACCCTGCCACTTTCCTGAAACAGACCAGGTGTGGGAGGGGGCGACTTGCCCCACTGGGAAAACCCAAGTGCACAACCGGGCAAATAGTGCAACATGGCGGGAGGTGGGAACGCTGAAGCTAAGGGATGCCAGCCTCCAGGTGGGACCTGGGGATCCCCTGGAATTACAGCTCATCTCCAGACCACAAAGATCAGTTCCCCTGGAGGAAATGGCTGCTTTGGAAGGTGGATTCTGCGGCACTCTGCCCCACTGAGGTCCCTGCCCTCCCCTGGCTCCACCCCCAAACCTCCAGGAGTTTCACAACCTGGAGATGTCAACCCAGTTTGGTGTCGTGGTTAAGTGTGTGGACTCTAATCTGGGAGGGCCGGGTTTGATTCCCCACGCCTCCACTTGCACCTGGCTGGATGACCTTAGGCAGGTCTGACAAGAGCTGTCCTTGAAAGAGCAGTTCTTGAAAGAGCTCTCTCGGCTCCACCTACCTCACAGGGTGTCTGTTGTGGGGAGGGGGAGGGGAAGGGAGAGGAGTTTCTAAGCTGCTCTGAGACTCCGAGTGAGTATAAACCCAATCTCCTCCTCCTCCTCCTCTTCTTTGCCCCCCATCCACCCCCCATCGGTGGCCTGGCAACCAGACTGAAGCTCCCTCTCTACGCGGTCTGGATCCAAGAGGGGAGCCGTACATCTCTGGGATTAAAATCCCAGCACAAAATTCAAAATACATCTTTGACCGAGCGGACCCAGGGAACAACTGTGTAGCCGGGGCCCCTCTAGGACCGGACGTTCGAGCACTAGCGCTTTTGTATGTTTTATGGTTTATGTCTGTATTGTTATGATTTTAATTAAATTTGTTTTAGTTGTGCAATAGCCTAAGTAAGCTAGTTTGGTGTCGTGGTTAAGTGTGCGGACGCTGATCTGGGAGAACTGGGCTTGATTCCCTGCTCCTCCACTCGCAGCTGCTGGATGACCTTGGGCAAGCCATAGTTCTGTCAGAGATGTTCTTGAAAAAGAGCAGTTTGTGTCAGAGCTCTCTCAGCCCCGCCTACCTCACAGGGTGTCTGTTGTGGGGAGGGGAAGGGAAAGGAGATTGTAAGCCGCTCTGAGACTCCTTTGGGTAGCAAAGGGCGGGATATAAATTCAATCTCCTCCTCCTCTTCCTCCTCCTCCTTCTTCTACGCTGCCCTGAGCCTACTTTGGCGGGGAGGGCAGGGTAGAAATTAAATAAATAAAACATAAATAAGTAAAGATTCTCCCAGTCCAAATCCTCATTCTGCCACGGGGCCATTTGGGTGATCTTGGGCCAGTCACGCTCCCGCCGTCCAACCCAGCTGCAGGGAACGTGGATCTTGCGTACGCAGTGTCAGGACTCCACCCCCAACGTCTGCTCCAGGCTGGGAAAGAAGCCAGTGTCCCAAGACCGTTATCTGCGAAGAACACAGTTCCTCCCTGACGGTTTATCTCGGAGCGCTCCCTCATGCAGCGAGTTCTAAAGCAGCTGCCCCGGGCGGCGAGGAGACATTCTGGGCATTGGCGCATCTGCTGTTATCTCCTGGAGCGAGAACAGCCCAACAAAGAGGGTAACAAAGTATTTTCGGGATGGTCAACGGGGCGAGGGAGGAGGGACCGGCTGGGCAGAGGCCAGGAGAAAGTCCAAACCACCTGCCGCCTGGTTCCGGCCGGGCGAGGGAGAGAGGCTAGCGGCACGTCAACAAAGAATCCAGGAAGGAGGAACTAAAACACCCTTGCAGTGTTGGAGCTCCCAGTTTAACAGCTACTGAGAGCCAGTTTGGTGTAGTGGTTAAGAGCGCAGGCTCTCATCTGGGAGAACGGGATTTGATTCCCCACTCCTCCACGTGCAGCTGCTAGTGTGACCTTGGGCCAGTCGCAAGTTCTCTCAGAGCTG
Source organism: Gekko japonicus (assembly GCF_001447785.1). Lineage (NCBI taxonomy): Eukaryota > Metazoa > Chordata > Lepidosauria > Squamata > Gekkonidae > Gekko > Gekko japonicus. The sequence continues at coordinate 155,508 of NW_015168144.1, read as the reverse complement.
TTCTCTCAGGACCAGTCCTCAAAAGAGCTCTCTCAGCCCCACCTACCTCACAGGGTGTCTGTTGCGGGGAGGGGAAGGGAAAGGAGATTGTAAGCTGCTCTGAGACTCCTTCAGGTAGTGAAGGGCGGGGTATGAATCCAATCTCCTCCTCCTCCTCCTCCTCTTCTTCTTCTGTCAGTCACAATTCTCTCAGAGCTCTCTCAGCCCCACCTACCTCACAGGGTGTCTGTTGTGGGGAGGGGGAGAGAAAGGAGTTTGTAAGCCGCCCTGAGACTCCTTCACATATCTCTTCTCTTCTTCTTTTCCTATTACCCATTGTAGATTCAGGAAACAGAACGCCAAATGTTCCCCAAGGGTTTATTTCTTTATTTTAAAAGAATCTGTGCCACTTTCCCACCCAATCAGGGTCCACAACATAAAAACATTCCAGCAATTAAAAAATACAGTCGGAATGATAAAATAATTCAATTCGACACACCGGGAACACTAGAAGGAGGGCCAGAAACCATGATCGATTGGGGGTACGCCAGACGAAATTAAATAGTCTTCACCCACTGGCAAAAGACAGCACTAGAGGGCAACAGATAAATCTGCCTGGGGAGGGTGTTTCAAAGATTCGGGGCCACGACCAAGAAGACCCTTTCTAAGATTATCACATATCTAGCTTCAGATAGCAAAAGCAACCGAAGCAGGGCTTTTGAAGATGACTGGAGTGTATGGGAAGGTTCATATAGGAAGAGGCGGTCCTTAAGGTATGTTTGTCCCAGGCCGTGCAGGGATTAATTGATTATCATATGGCAGCAGGGGTCATTTCCTGCAGGAGCGCACAGGAGCGGAGCTCCGGCAGTAAAGAGCCCAGGGGGCGGGGCACATGCAACAAGCCCCACCCCCTGCTCCCAGCAGCCCTCAGTCAGAGCAAGAAGCAGCCAGGTAAGTTGCAGAGCCCACCCCCACCCACCCCAGTCCAAAACAGTCCAATGGCACCTTTATTCAGGTACAAGTTCCCCCTCCTCTGCGAGGACAGATCTGCACGTTCCCCCCCCAATAGCTAGCAATCCCAAACAGTCCAGTGGAGCCTGAGCTGTGGGTGTTGCCTTCTGACACACTTCCGGTGATGTCAGGGGGTGTGGCATATGCAAACCAGTTATGCTAATGACTTATGCTAATGAGCTCCTGCACCTCTTTTTCTACGAAATGAACCCTGTATGGCAGTGTACGTAGTATAGCCAGGAGATCCTAAGATTGTCTGGCAGCCAGAAGTTCTAGCTCTTTTAGGGTTATGCACCACTAGGTGGCGAGCTAGATCTGTTTTTAAGGCAAGAGACATTTCAGAGGGGGTCTGCTGTTGCCTGCCTCTGCGTCACGCCCCTGGTATTCCTTAGAGGTCGCCCTTCCAATACCAGCCAGGGCCGACCCTGCTTAGCTTCCAAGATCTGACGAGATCGGGCTAGCCTGGGTTATCCAAGTCAGGGCATTGAAAGGTCAATACAAGAACCTTGACCTGAGCGTGGAAGCAAGCTAGAAACCAGTGTAGGTGGAGTGGTATGTAGAAAAGAGCAAGGGTCCAGTAGCAAAATCTGTGGCAGGGGAGGAGCTTTCGTGAGTCACTGCTTACCTCTCAGATAAGGAGTGGAGTGGTATTCTTTCTTAGGCCAGGCATATCCATCAAGGATTTGGAATCAAAGTTGGATAGTAAGGCAAGCCCAGAGGATGGCGGAAAAGCTTGAGAAGAACGCCAAAAGGACCTTTCCAAATTGGAGACACTGAACAGGAGAGGAGAGGCCAATTTAAGAAAAATGCAAAACTGATCCTCGCCGGGATGAAAATGCATAACCATGTTCACCACCAGGCTGGCCGACTGGTGTTTTAGGAGTAAGCAGCAGCCGTAACGGCTGTTGGATTTTTAGCTTGTCCTGCAGAAACTGGCAAATGAGCCATTTCATGGCAACGAAGGTAAGAGATTGCCTGCTAGAGTCTGCTAATCAAGCAAGCTGCCGTTAAAGGCGGAAGAACACAGGCAACAAAAAAGTTGGCACCATACATATGTATGGACAAATGGTGTCTGAACTAGCGAAGAAGGCCCGGGAGAGCGCATCTGTCTCAGCTCTGGGAGGATTTTGCAGTCCTCGACCTGCAGAAACAAAAGATACTCCCTGAATAATTAAAACTAGGAAACTGGAAAGGTTTGGAGAGCTCAGCTATCGCCAGCAGGAGCTTTAAAACAGACTGTCATTCCCAGGATGTGAAGAACACTCTGTGTATGCCCAGAAACACTCTCCCTTCAAGTCGACCGTCAAGGTTAAGAGAAAGGGGAGGGGAAAAATTCTGGAGCGCGAGCGATACGGGAGTTTCCATTTTTGTGTCCGGAAAAGGTGGACGTGGAACTCAAAACTGGAGAGGGAACGCTGTCCTCACAGCCGGAGAGCAAACACACCTGTCTTTCAAACCACACCTTGTTCGCAGCGGCTGATCTCCGCCTCGTGCATAAATATTATTATTAATAGCAACAAAGGTATTGATGTTTGTCAAGGATGGCAGCTGGCCCCGGTATCCACTTCAGCAGGTGTCTCTGTATAAAGCCATGACACCTTTCCTTCCCTGCAGGCGTTTGCTCAGAAATATGGAGAACGTATAAAACGATTTCTTCAGGATCTTTCTTTCCGAGGCTGTAGAACTTCAGAGATCATGGGGCCTTTCTAACGTTCTCAAAGTTTCCTTCGGAGCTGAACACAGACCAGGGAGGACACAGGGAGAAGGTTTTGGCTCCGGGGTCGAGTCCTTTTTGCATGCAGAAGGCTTCAGCCATCTGCAGTTTCAAGAATCTCAAGGAAAAGGTCTCAGGGAAGGCCTGAAACCCTAGAGCAGGGGTGTCAAACATGCGGCCCGGGGGCTGGATCAAGCCCCCAGAGGGCTTCTGTCAGGCCCGCAGTAGAATTGGCTGTCTTCTGCTGCTTCTTCCAGATCTGCTGCTGCTACGTGATCGTAGGTTTGCAGCTTACAGATACACACCTGAACAGCACACTCAAGATTGCAACAGCACAGACATTCTGATGCAATAATTCAGAGCAAGAGGCGTCAGTTATCAGACACTGTTAAATAAACAAAATATTGCAAGAGTGCTAATGTTTTAAGCATGTTTTTATTTTAAGTTTAAAAACCCCTTTGTGTTTGTGTCCTTTATAAAGTTTATATCTCCGCTACCTGGCACTACATTTTATGACACACACAGCCTGGCCCAACAAGGTCTCATTTATGTCAGATCCGGCCCTCATAACAAGTGAGTTCGACACCCCTGGTCTAGAGAGCTCCTGCTGGTCTGAGGAGTACACGGCCAAGCAGTATGGACTAGTGGTTTGACTCAGAAAAGGGCAGCATCCCGTGCTCGGTGCTGGAGAGACCGTGTACCAGTAGGGTGAGGCTTTGGTGCCCTGTTTTACCAGGCCAAGGGGCTTCGGCTAATCAAAAGAAGTTGTGTACGTTAGGCAGGAAGGGTGTTGTGTGGCAGGCCCAAATTCAGCCATCTCCACCCGGTTTATCAACACGCAGCAGCAGATAGAGAAGAGCCGGCAGCAGAGCTCTGATAAGAACAGTGACAGCCTACCGTGGGTATGCCCGCCTGCCGTGGCACCCCTGAGCTTAAGTTCTCTGCATCGGGGATTCATTTG
>NW_015168144.1:149398-149587 GCF_001447785.1 Gekko japonicus | reverse complement strand
AAGCCAAGCAGGAGAGACGCACAGCTGTTGCCGATCTGTGGCAGTTTCTGGCCGACAAAAATTCGGATGTTTCTTCCGAACACCCGCTGTTCCACTGGGAAGAGGAAGTCTTACATGATAAGTCACGTCGTATGTGAGACAACATGTGTGTTTTCACCTAATTGGGCTCAACATCAGTCTATGTAGGAG
>NW_015168144.1:141442-149139 GCF_001447785.1 Gekko japonicus | reverse complement strand
CAAAGATTCCTCCGGAGCAATCTTGGACTGTTCTTGTATACGACTTTGGCCCAGCCAGAATATGGGGGGAGTGGTTTAAAATACTTTTTCTAAACTTCCTGTGACTGGAGTTACATCAGAAGAGTCCTGCTGGATCAGACCAGTGAGGGTCCATCTAGCCCAGCATCCTGTCTCACACAGGGGCCAACCAGTTCCCCTGGAGGTCCAACAACAGGGCATGGAGGCCGAGGCCTTCTCATGATAAGAACATAAGAAGAGCCCTGCTGGATCAAACTAGTGAGGATCCATCTAGTCCAGCATCCTGTCCCACACAGTGGCCAGCCAGTTCCTCTGGAGGGCCAACAACAGGGCAGAGAGGCCGAGGTCTGCCCCTGATAAGAAGATCAGAAGAGTCCTGCTGGATCAGACCAGTGAGGGTCAATCTAGTCCAGCATCTTGTCTCTCAGTGACCAACCAGTTCCTCTGGAGGGCCAACAACAGGGCATGGAGGCCGAGGACTTCCCCTGAGAAGAACATCAGAAGAGCCCTGCTGGATCAGACTAGTGAGGATCCATCTAGCCCAGCATCCCGTCTCGCACAGTGGCCAACCAGTTCCTCTAGAGGGCCAACAGCAGGACACAGAGGCCGAGGCCTTCCCCTGATGTTGCCTCCTGGCTCAGGGATTCAGAGGTTGACTGCCTCTGAATGTGGAGGTTCCCTTCCGTTGCCATGGCTGGTAGCCACTGACAGACCTCTCCTCCACGAGTTTAACCACCAAACAGAAAGTTTCTACCTGAAGGGCACTTCCCCCCCTCCATTCATTTCCATGCAGTAGTAGGCATGGAGGAATAATAAATAAAATGTAGGCACATGTCCTCCTTGCGCACAAATCTCACTTGGCTCACTATCGATGGGAAACCAGGAGAAGGAAGGGTGCAGTCAAGGGCGGAGGGAGGCCCAGTTCTGAAGAAAAATCTTTGGGTTGCCTTAGGAGGAAAACACGGCAGAGTAAAGAAGGAAGGAAGAAGAGAAAAGGAATGTAGGATCAGCAAGGGGGGGGGGGAGAAGCCGCACTTCCCTGACCCCGGAATCTGCCTGCCCAAGGATATCCTGTGAAGGCACCTTCCCAAAGGAAATGCATGCATGTATGTGCTTTGACGTCCTTGCCCACACTAGCGAGCCTCTCTGAGCATCTGGTTAGCCTCTGTGAGGGGGAAAGGGTGCCGAAATTAGATGGACCATTGGCCTGATCCAGCCGCACTCTTCGGGTGCTCTATGTTACGCCCCACTCAGGCCCGTAGCCAGGATTTTATGGCCTGTGGGGCAATTTTTTTTTCTGGTGGGGCTGAAGTTCTCAGTAGAGATCTCTAAACTGCAAGCTGTCAACCGCTTAAATGACAGTTCCCAGCCACTGCAAGTTAATCACTTCCGCCAGCCTAAGCAACAATCCTGATAACAAGTCGGCAGGTGTGGGTGAGGACTTCTATAGTCAAGAAAGCTAGCACTGAGGTGGAAAAACTCTCTTAAAGGAAGCCAGTTTCTTGACACAGAGTTAGAAGGGATCCTAGAGGTCACCTACTCCAACCCCCTTGCTCAGTGCAGGAATTAGTCCACTACAGCACCGCGCTCTGCGTAAGGGAGTGGATGCCTTTAAAAGAATGTTTAAAAATGATTGAAAAAAGCACACAGGAGAAATTCTTGTGGGGCTGTGCCAAAAGCCCCACCATAGCTATGGGCCTGGTCCCCCTCTTTGGTTGCTGGGCCCTTCCTCGTTTGGGCCATGATGTTCTGATAGATGCAGCACCACTCTGGATCCCACGTGAGCCACTGCAGTCTCTTTCAGAGAAGCACACCTTCCATCACCGCGAGGCACTCGGGCTTACAGCGGTGCCATTCATTAGAAGCCATCAAGAGGGTTTTACAGCTTATTAAGCCGGCGTTCGTCATCCTAATATATGATACTGAATTACAGTCACGGCCTTCCGGGCTGCCCACAAATCCCAGCCTTCTCTCGCTGTGAATATCCAGGGACATCCTTTCCAGCCGGAGGACAAAAGAAAACCAGCTCTATCTAAGAAGTGAATAGAAGATATCCTGACTTGAAGAAGAAGAAAGAAGAAAGAGGAAGAATGGATTTATACCCTGCCCTTCACTACCCAAAGGAGTCTCAGAGCGGCTTACAATCTCCTTTCCCTTCCCCTCCCCACAACAGCCACCCTGGGAGGTAGTTGGGGCTGAGAGAGCTCTCTCGAGGACTGCCCTTGAGAGAACAGCTCTGAAAGAACTTATGTCTGACCATGTGGAGGCGTGGGGAATCAAACCTGGTTCTCCCAGATTGGAGTCCGCGCTCCTCCCCACTACACCAAACTGGCTCTCAGAGAAAAAGGGGCCAGACTATCTGAAGAGGCAAGATCGGGGATCGTGGCAATCCTGGTTTTTAAGGATCCCGCTTGTCAACAGCATGCAATCCAAGGTGCACATCCCGATACTGTCAGAGATCCTGGGACACATCTTTCCGAGCGTGTGGTTCTGCTAATTAGAACAGGGGGGGAAGTTCCTTTGGTCTACCCTCACTGGGAAGCAAGAAAAAATATAAGAGGCTTTAAAAACACAACATAAAGAGTTACTTCAATTCCACCCACGGAGTCTTGCAAACGGGCACTAGCCTTTGCTAAGGGGTACAAAAAGACAGCCAGGTGACGGACAGGGAAGGGGAAGCCACTTTTTCTCTTCAGGCACTTCATATACTGTAAGCTAGGAGTCCCCAACATGGCGCCAAATGCTTTTAGTCAGCGGGTGGGGCTTTTGCCCAGCCGGGCTTCCGATTGGCCACTGAAGGTTTTTAACTGACTCTGCCGTTTTTTTAAAACAATATTGCTTTGACGGCAGCAGCTACCACACCACACGGATCTTCACTGTGTGACTGAAGGTAAGCGGTGGCGGCCATTTTGAGGCTGGCCCCGCCTCCTGCAGCAGCCATTTTGTGGCAGCCATTCTGCGGCTGCCCCCACCTGTGCTGTGTCAGGATTTCAAAGTTGCCCACAGGCTCAAAAACATTGGGGGCCTCTGCCATAAGCAACAGCCTGGTCCGAATGTATTTATTTATTTGTTTATTCCTTCAAATTTGTACGCCGCCCTCCCAGCCAAGGCTGCAAACCACTCTGGAATAGAGGCGTTACCAATCCTGGCTCCCACAGAGGCCTGTGGTGAGGACTGCAATAAAACATGCGTACAGAGCTCCGAACACTCACGAGCACTCATTAAACATTATTAACCAGATATGGTATTATTAGCGACAGTATTTATGAAAATGAGACTACCGGTCTTGGAGCTCTTACCGGGGCGTGGGTTGTTAAATTGTGGCTGTTTTCATTTTCTGTGCGTCTAGGAGGTTTCAAAATGCAATCTTGATCTTCAGGAGGAAAAACAGAGTCTAAATACGACCAGTAAGAGAGATTCCTGAACCCACACGAGCTTGCAAGAGCGCTCGCTTCCACCAGTTAGCTTGGGGCAGTTTCCACCACAAGTAATATCCTTGACGCCTAGAGCTCACCCTGATGGCTTTCAGATCGGTCCCCGGATGCTCCCGCATTTGGGCCTGTCAGACAGCAGTTAAGTTAATGTGTTTGGCACAGGAGGAATCTCTGCTCGCCCTACCGGTTCACCGGCGCCATTCTTTGTAACGAAGTCCGGCGGAAGTTTCGACTTCCTTCTCCAAACCCAGTCCCCTCTCGAGTGGCTGTTCTCCAAGGGGCCTAAACCAGGGATGCCCCCAAATTTCGCAACCCCTCTGTTTCAACTGGGAAACTTCCCCGTTTCATTTTCACTTTCCCCTTTGCGCAAACCGAACCGAATTCTTCATTTCTCCACTATCGTCCATACCCATGCACCGAAGGGTCCCGGGCGAAACAGGCCAAGGGTGAGATGAAACGGTAAAGACCAATGTCTCAGCCTGACTAAACATTCCGGTGGAACTAGAAAGCTTGCACGCTATTTTGCGTCATTTCGGTTGGTCCTAATAAAAGGTGTCACGTGCTTCTTTATAATTCGGATTTTGGAGCCGCACAGCTGCAAACACAAACCATCCAGGCACCCCAACCTTTTTGAGCCCATGGGCACATTTGGAGCTCTGACACAGCTAGGCTTGCCAAGTCCCCCCGGGGGGCGGGGAAACCCGCACCTCAGAGGCCTGTTCCCCACCGCCGCCGGATCGGGCCCCGGGGGGAACTCCACCCCGACGTGCACGTCACCAGGAAGTGACGTGACCATGCTGGGCACGCTGGGGGCAGGGCCACGGTGATCCGAGGGAAAACTCTATGGTTTTCCCTCAGATGGTCGTGGCCCCGCCCCCAGCGTGCCCGGCGTCGTCACGTCACTTCCTGGTGACGCGGATGCGGCGCACGCTCCCGGATCGCCCCGGGAGTCCCCCGCTCCACAATAAGGTAAGACTTGGCAGCCCTAGACACGGCACGGTGGGCGGAGCAGCAAAACGGCCGCCACAAAATAGCTGCTGCAGGAGGCGGGGCCAGCCACAAAATGGCACCCTCTTCTTTTTTTTCATCTTGCCTGTTTCGGCCTCCTCCTAACCTGCCCGGGAGATGGAAGAACGGTCCAGAGCGGGTTTCAGACTAAATTATAGACGCCATCTGGAGACGGTGCAATTAGGATTAATTGAGCTGTTGATTTTAAATTGTGTTTGTATGTTTTTAACCTCTTGTAAATCACCCAGAGCCCTGCGTGCTGAGGGATGGGGTGAATCAGAAATGATGATGATGATGATGATGATTGTGATGGTGATGATGGTGATTGTGGTGGTGATGATGGTGATGATGGATTGCCACATCTTAACTTCATCCACACAGTGCAGATCTTCGAGCTGTGACGGCAGCTGCCACCAAAGCAACTTTTTTAAAACAATTGCCCAGATACTCTCCAATAGCCAATCAGAAGCCTTGCTGGGCAAAAGCCCTCCCTACTCACGCCCACTTTCCAAAAACACTTGGCAGGCACTAGCAAAGGTGTCAATGGATGCTGCAGTGGATGCGTTGGGGACCCCAGCACCAGAACCTCCAAACAACTGAGACAAGATTCTGTCTCTCTCTCTCTCTCTCTCTCTCTCTCTTTGCCCATCCAACTACAACAGGCTTGTAGCAGCGAGAATAAAACAGGGAGGGGAGAGCCATGCATGGAGACCTGAAATCCTTGTAAGAAGTGCAGGATAAAAAAAATGAGATAGATTTATAGCTGGATTCTGACAAATCCATCGGCCGAGTTGTCCATCCTCGGAGCGCCGAATGAGAATTCGGCAAGTACTCGGATCCTGAAACACATCTACGCTCACAGATCCATTTCCTCCCGGTCCTTGATTCTCTTCCCCACCCCCCAAGCTCCAGCATAAACATTCCCCTCCAGCCCCTACGACCGTGAGCTGGAGTACATAAACACAGCTGCTTACGCTGGGGAGGAATCGCCAGCAGGCCGTTCCCAGAAAGCCACTCTGGTTCTGGGAAGGCCAAAAGAGACCTAAAAGGCACAGTGGAAGATGCAGAAAAGGAAGTTCCCAGAGATGCCTCCGGTCACTCTTGCGCATTGACCGGGCCACGAGTCTTTGCAGTTCTCTCTGTAAGCGTTCAAGATTTCTGGTGTGTCAGTCCTCCCCTATAATCCTGTGTGCAGGGGAAGGAGGCATGGTGAGGAAAAGGCGCTCCGTGCATGTTCAGAGTTACCATCTTCATCATTACTTCACACACTCCAAAGTGGAGACCCAGCACAGGTTCAAGGGGCCGAATGCAGGTTCAATTTAATTCTGGACTCTCTCTCCCCACCCCTCATACTTCCAAAAATATCTGAACAAAAGGGAGCCGTCCTTCCCAACACCCCTAGAGAAGCCAGGGCTGCTGGTAGCGACAGGGTAGAATTAGGAAGGCACTCTGCACATTCTCAGAGGTGCCGCCTTCGTCCACTTCACCCACTGTAGGGCTGACCCCAGCTACTGAATAACAGCCATAGACGTTCCCCAAACCTTGTTATTCCAAGTGAACTCAAGATTTGTTTTTCATGCTCATTTGTTTTAATGAATTATTTTTTAGGAAATTTCCCTTTCAAACCGCTTTTTTCTAAAAGGGCACAAGAAGTTACTAATAACAAAGAATCCTGAAAAGTCGAGACAGGCCATGCAAGTTTACAGACAAGAATTCGCTTCTGTGCCTGCGGTAAAGACACCGCAACTGAATATTTGACGCTTCAAGAAATTCCGCTATTCAAAAGCGTACCTTATTGTCGCCTCAATTTTCCCCATAAGCATAAAAATGGATCTAGAGGGTCTTTTTCCGCTAAGATTTTTTTTTTGCTGACTCTGCATATAGCAGGAACGCTTTCCTTTTAAAAGCCAGATGTGATGTTAGAACGAGGGCAGAATTTTTAACGTTTGTTATCTTTCCGAGCTGCAGCCGACCCACGGCTCAATCCTTCCCTTGACCTTAAAACTCCCCCGAGAGCTTCTCCAAGGCTCAGTGCCATCAGCGAAAGAAGCCCGCCCCTTCACGGGATTCTTATTCCTCAGAGCTCCTTTACTGGAAATCCCTCCAATCCCAACCAAGAGGACCTCAGGCGTTCCGAAACGACCCCGTAAAACCCCCACGTTCACTGGCTCGTTTTTGAGAATCCCAAATCCCGCACCCAAGGCTTCCCCCTAGTCTGAATGCGGGTCCTGTCTGTCCGACAGATTTGGAAGGGGTCAGATGTAAAAGATTAAGAAGGGGAACCAGACGGTGCCTAGTACAGCCAGAGCCCACGTCGAGTCTCGGTTCTTGCCAGCCGGTCCCTAATTGGTTTAACGCTATTTAGCATTCTTACGGAGCTGCGGAATGGCCCCAAAGTCCCTGGCTTATCCATTAATTCCCCTAAAGAAGGAAGTTCGGGGTTTAGAAACAGACAGGATATTTGGGAGGAAAAGGGTCGTGCATTGCGGAGGGAGGCACATGCAATGGGGACACGGACAAGCAGTCTGCAGCCCCCTAACCACTTGCCTATGGGGTGCTTATTCAAGATCAGCTAAATAGTTATATCTAATAAATGAAATGCCTCGAGATAAACCTTTGGAGGTGATTTTTTAAAATTTTAATTCATCTATACTGTGCGTCTCCCCCCCCAAACGCAGCTTCCATCCTTCTCCTTTTCTCCATTTTATCCTCACTACAACCTTAAAGGTGCTCAGGAAACAATCCATATGCAAAAGAACCTCCTCAGGAAACAGCCAATCCATATACAAAAGAACCTCCTCAGGAAAGCTCCTCCATTAGCATGTTCGCAGCCTGGGGAACTCCTACAAGATAATGACTCAGCCCCTACCTTCCTGAGTAGATCTAAATTACCTGCCTACCATTTTGCTTCTCACCTTGACACAGAGAGGACTCCATCTTTCTGTGTTATACCCTCTAAGGATGCCAGTCACAGCTACTGGCGAAACGTCAGGTCCTACAATGCCAAGACCACAGCCATACAACCCGGAAAATCTACAACAGCTAGTGTTACTGGACTTTTTACTATCTTGAAGAAGAAGATTAAGAGGAGATTGGATTTATATCCTGCCCTTCACTACCCGAAGGAGTCTCAGAGCGGCTTACAGTCTCCTTTCCCTTCCTCTTCCCACAACAGACACCCTGTGAGGTCGGCGGGGCTGCGAGAGCTCTTCTGAGGACTGCTCTTGAGAGAACCGC
>NW_015168144.1:139566-141416 GCF_001447785.1 Gekko japonicus | reverse complement strand
CCGCTCTGCGAGAACTTGTGACTGACCCAAGGTCACACCAGCAGCTGCATGTGGAGGAGTGGGGACTCAATCCCAGTTCTCCCAGATTAGAGTCCGCGCTCCTAACCACTACACCAAACTGGGTCAAGCTGAGGGAGTGTGACTGACCCATAGTCATCCAGCGAGCTTCCAAGGTGCAACTGGAGATTCGAACCTGGGTCTCCAGACGCTAGTCCAACAACCGCTCCATCACACTGGCTCTACCCCTTAGCTCCATCCACAGAGGCAACAAGAGGTCCAGCGACATTATTGAAATGCTTTGTTTTGTTCCTTTCTTTCCAGAGGCCTGCTCATCCCCAACAGAGACGGCCCGCCACATCTCTTGCCGAAACACTGCCCGCCTTTTTCTCCTCCTGGGAGCCCGAGGTTCTTTCGGTCCAGAAACCCAAGTCCCGGGTGTCCCGGGGACCCAAGTGCGCCCAGCCCTCCCCCTTCCTGATCCTAATCTTCTCCCTTGCCTCCCGCTCATTTCCACTTACTTTGTGTTTCACTAAAAATACCGCCACAGAGGAAACTTTGGCCGCGGGGTGGATACCTTCCTTCCCAGGAGGGGCTTCCTGACAACTCCCCGAGTCAAAAACAAACCGAACCGGGCGGCTTAAGAAGTTCCCAGGCAGGAAGGCGAAAGGCGGGGGGGGGGGAGGAGAAGGGTACTTTGAGATAATACGTGAGGCTCTCCGGAGCATGCTCTGATCCTGTGCACCCCTCTGCATGGAAGTAGAAGGAAGGGGCTACGTTATTAGTTAGCCCATGTTGCTTTAGATCAGGGGTCTCCAACACGGGCGCCAAGGGGCTCATCAAAACTTTTCCTGGTATCTGCCAAGTGCTTTTATAAAATGGCCGGGGCCGGCTGAGGTTTTTTGCCCAGCGGGGCTTCTGATAGGCTGTGCAGATCAAAAGGCATCTTGTTAGACAGAGCTTCTGACTGAAGGGGTACGATAAGAGTTATGGATAACCTCGGTCCCCGTGGCGGCCATTTTGTGGCGGCGCTCATCACCCTGTGTCAGAGCCCCAAAGGGGCCCCACAGGCTCAAAAAGGTTGGGAGCAATGTTTCCTCTAAGCTGAGGAGTCTTGTGAGCAAAAATTCTACTTTGTGAAGCTCCAGGCGTTAAAGTTGTGAGCGGGCGACTTGGCTACTGCCTAAATTAGTTTGGTCTGGAGCCCTCCTTCCTGAGCTAAGACAAAACATACGTGAGCCGGAGGCTAAAAAACTGTGAGCTAGCTCACACGAACTCAGCTTAGAGGGAACACTGGACCCCCTGATGTAGATGTAGGCAGCCGCTGAAGAGCAAGAACGTATGAACACACAAAGCCAGTGTTCCCTCTAAGCTGAGTTAGTGTGAGCTAGCTCACCGTTTCTTAGCCTCCGGCTCACGCGTTTTTGTCTTAGCTCAGGAAGGAGGGCTCCAGAGCAAACTAATTTAGGCAGTAGCCAAGTCGCCCGCTCACAACTTTAATGCCAGTTGCTCACAAAGTAGAATTTTGGCTCATGGGACTCCACAGCTTAGAGGGAACATTGCACAAAGCTGCAGGAATCGAACCCAGGACCCTCTCTGGCAGGAATCGAACCCAGGACCCCTCTGCAGACAAAGCAGATGCTCTACCACTGAGCAAACTCTCTACGGAACGTGTTAGCCTTTAGCATTTGGAGTCCTTTTTTTTTTTAAAGAACAAGTTTCCAGCCCTCATGACGGTGACGTTGAAAGCATGTTTACGCTGCCTCCCGAACTCTCAGAAGAACTTTCCCAGGTTGGGGTGGGGCTCCGATGCCCCCTCCTCCGCCCTTCCTCCAATGACGATCCAACCCAGA
>NW_015168144.1:138280-139530 GCF_001447785.1 Gekko japonicus | reverse complement strand
AATTTATGCAGGCTGCAGCAATTATTTCCCGCAGGTGCAGGATCCCAAGTTGTTTTCTCTCGCAAGGCACGCACCAGCCGCCCGCCTGCTCTTCACACCCGGCCCTCTGCACATGCACGGGAGTCGTGGATCCCGCCTCCCCTCTGCAAAGATCGAGAGCCGGCTAATGAGTTCTGGGAAGTGCGAACCCTGTCCCCTCTTCAACCGAAAGCATGTTCCGAGGGCTGTAATTCAAGCTTCCTAAATCTGACCGGCCAGTGACCCGCTCGGGATGCTTGCTGGCCGGGGCTGAGAGAAGCGGCCGTTCCCAGCCAGACCGGAAACAAACCGGCAAAGGAGCGGACGGGAGATGGCTGACAATGCGGAGGCCCGGCTGTATCGTGCAGAGATCGAGCCACCCATCGGCCAGGATGTTTCCCGTTCAAAGACGCTTCTCTCACGTAACTGTTTATCAGACTGACGGTAAAGCGGCTCTTCAAAATAAGTCCACGGCACTCCAACTCCTAGACTCTGTGTATCTTGTAGAAGAAGAAGAGATTTGATGTATACTAGGCCCCACTTGGAGGTTGACAACCCTACCAGGAGGACGTTCTGCACCAAGGCAGTCCATTTTTAAGGGCTCTCCTGATGGGCAGACTTAAACTTAGTCTGACGGCCGTGCCATTCTGCCCAAAGGGGCCTCCGACTTCACGTGGGCACAGAGAATTATTCCCGTCAGAGGACCCCGCCAGAGCTAGGACTCCCGGGACTTTTTTGCAAGGAAGCCACAATGGGGAAGCCGGTTTCAGTCTGCTGGGGCGGCCACGCCCTCGGCCTCTTCGACCACAGGAGGAGCTGAGTCAAACAGAGGCACACGGAGATAGGCGGCAGCTTCGAGGCAGAGACGGGGAAGCAGGCAAGTCCCTGCCAAGACGTTCGTGCAAAGCCGCGGTGCGAAATCAAATCAAGCGGGTGATTCTTGTCTAGAGCAAGAAAGTGCCTCTTGGCACAAATTTGGCGGCGTTTAAAGAGCACCCTGGCCTCATTTGCTCTTAGGTAACCGAGGACCAGTTCATTAAAAGCCCCCCCCATCCTGTATTGTATGATCTTTACCTTTAAGTAACAAACTCAAATCATCCAGTTGTGCTAATTCTAAGATTTTTGCTATTAAGTCCTCTTTTGAGGGTATTCTATCTGTCTTCCAGTTCTTTGCCACTAATATTCGCGCCGCAGTTGTAATATATACTAGTAAGTACAAATCCTGTTTAGCA
>NW_015168144.1:126237-137976 GCF_001447785.1 Gekko japonicus | reverse complement strand
ACATGTGGTAAAAGGTCCCCACGTTCGATTTACATTTCCAGCATCTATTAGATGCTTGGGTATAACACTTTGCAATTTTGTCTGGGGACCAATACCACCTATGAAACATTTTGTAGATATTTTCTTTAAAGGCAATAGCTCTCATAAACTTAAGGGATTTCCATATAGTATCCCATTGTTTCATTTCTATATCTTTTTCCATATCCTGCATCCACGAAATCAAAAGGTGGTTAAGGGTATATAATTGGATAAATAATATAATTTGATAAAAGTAATTAACATCTTGTACAAGAATTTGTAATTTGGTTTAACAACTCTAGAAATTTATGTAATCTCAGAAAATGAAATGTTTGTACGCTTGTGAAAAAGTTGGAAATAAACAGGAAGGAAAAAAAAGCCCCCCCACCCAATGCTCCCTCTAAGCTGTGGAGTCTTGTGAGCAAATCTTCTACCTTGTGAGCTACTGGCATTAACAGTGTGAGCGAGCGATTGGGCTACTGCATCGATTCGTTTGCTCTGGAGCCATCCATCTTGAGCGAAGGCAAAAAATGTGTGAGCCAAAGGCTAAAAAAAATGCGAGCTAGCTCACACTAGCTCAGCTTAGAGGGAACACCCACCCCGCGTGGGACTATCCCCCCCTGGCAGAACACCCTTCGGGCCAAACAAGACGCTTTCCTCTGCTTCCTGCAACATCTGTTCCAAAAAGGCCACTAACACCGTGTCGTGTTCTCAGCCCGCAAAGTTCCTTCCGTCCGGAATTCAGATCAGCAGGTACTCATTTGCATATTAAGTGACACACCCCTAATGTAGCCAATCCTCCAAGAGCTGACAGTAGCTCCTGTAAGAAGAGCTCTGAAAGCTCTTGGAGGATTGGCTACATTAGGGGGTGTGGCCTAATATGCAAAGGAGTTCCTGCTACAAAAAGAGCCCTGCGTGAGACTGGTTATTGCTTTCAGTCTTGCCCCACACTGGACAACCTCACCCGGGCCTAGCCCGTCCACACAATATCCCGACGAGCCACATACAACAGCAACTTTTTTAGCCACGGTTTGATCTGAGGCGTGCCCCGATCCGAATGGCGCAGGCTGGCCTGATCTTGTCTGATCTCGGAAGCAAGCAGGGTCAGCCCTGGTTAGTCCTTGGATGGGAGACCTCCAAGGAAGTCTGGGGTCGCTACACAGAGGCAGGCAAGGGCAAAACACCTCTGAGCGTCTCCTGCCTTGAAAACCTCCTAAGTCGGCTGCAAAAAGAGGCCTTAAAAAAGAACCCTAAAAATAACACAGAGGAACACAGAGCTGGAAGGGACCTCAAGGGTCATTTAGTCCAACCCCCTGCACAAGGCAGGGAATCCAGTGACATCCTCCCCCACACCCCCAGTGACCCATCCTCTGTGCCCAGAGGAAAGCAAAAACCCTCCAGGATCCCTGGGCCAATTGGTAAAGGTAAAGGTTCCCTTGCTCGAAAGCCAGTCGAGTCCGACTCTAGGGTTGCGGTGCTCATCTCCGTTTCAAAGCCGAAGAGCCAGCGCTGTCCAAAGACGTTTCCGTGGTCATGTGGCCGGCATGACTAAACACCAAGGTGCGCGGAACGCTGTTACCTTCCCACCAAAGTGGTACCTACTTATCTACTTGCAATTTCTTGCTTTCGAACTGCTAGGTTGGCAGGAGCTGGTACTAGAGACGGGAGCTCACTCCGCCATGCGGCAACCCGGGTCTCGAACTGCTGAACTACTGACCTTCCACAGCCTGCAGTTCAGCGTCTTAACCACTTGAGCCACCGCAGCTCCTTTTCTTTCCAATTGGACCTGGAGAAAAATAGCTTCCTGACCCCAAAGTGATGATCAGCATTTCCCTGGGCGTGTGAGAAAGGGCCACGAGAACTAAGCACTGAGGCAACCCTTCCTGCCCTCCCTCTCATGATCTGCCCAAGTTCACAGAATCAGCACTGCTGTCAGATGGCAACCTAGCCTCTGTTTGAAAACCTCAGAAGAAGGAGAGCCCACCACCTCCTCCCGAGGAAGTCTGTTCCACCGAGGAACTGCTCTGTCAGGAAGTTCTTCCTTATGTTTAGCCGAAAACTCTTCGGATTTGATTTCAACCTGTTGGCTCTGGCCCGACCTTCTGGGCCAACAGAAACCAGCTCCTCCATCCTCTATAGGACAGCCCTTCAAGTACTTGAAGAGGGTCATTGTACCGCCTCTCAGTCGTCTCCTCTCCAGGCTAAGCATACCCAGCTCCTTCAGCCTTTCCTCACAGGCCCTGGTCTCCCGACTCCTCACCACCTTGTCTGCCTTCCTCCGGACACATTCTAGAGGCACGCCACTTAAGACGAGCGAGAATGAGCCACCGGGGGTTTGGGAAGGACATGGAAGACCACAGCAGCTCAGAGAAGGCCGAGATAAAACACTGCACGAAAACCGCCGTCTTGGTGTCACAGCAAGCTGCCAATCGTTTCTACTTTCGTTCTACTATGCATTCTTGTTTATGCGCTTAATTGCTTCATCGCAGCAACGTGTATCTCTCAAGGCCACAGGAGGTTTGCTGCTGGATAGTTGCTTGGGTTATCTCACGGAGGTGCCGTGGGAAGAATCGCTGTTTATGCTGTATAGTACCGTTTGCTCCCAGGCCTAATGGCGCGCGCGGGAACTCCCGTAATTGGGCCTCGCTTGTTTGAATGCACTATAACCTGTCATGCTTTCTGATTCCTCGTCATTCCTAACAGTGTCCCTGTCAATGCATCTTCAGCTTCAATTAAAGTAAAACCTTTCTACAAGTGTGTACTTCGTTGTGGCTGTGGGGTCCTGACACTTGGGAACCCACGAGGACCCCGCGCGATGGCCTTACCTTCTTCCCGCTCTCCGAACTCAGGCTGTGCTTGTGCCTCTTGAGGTTCCGGCTGCTCAGCTCCGCCTGGAGCTTCCAAACGTCCCCGTTGTCGCTGGCGGGAGATTTGACGGGCGACGCGTCGGGGTGAGCCGGGACGCCCGTGTGCACCATCTCCTCAGTGCAGGTCAGGCGCAGGCTCCGGAGGTATTCGTCCGTCTCTTTGTCCACCACCAGCAGGCGAGTCTCGATTTCGATGGCCTTGATTCGTTGCACCACCTGGCGCAGGGGAGAGGGAAAGGAAGAAGAGGACAGAAGAGTCATTCCGGAAGGACCCAAAATGCCGCCACCGAAGCGGCAATCGAATGCCAACAGGGTGCCACGCGCTGTACAAACCACAGGTGCGGCTGCTGGAGCCCACTTAAGGAGCCACTGTCAGTCAAATGTGAATGCTGTGAACCCACCTTGCGGCATAATAACGTACCTCCCTGGGCTGAACAGGGATACAGGCTTCTCATCTCACGACAGATTCTAATCTTCTTCCCCTAAGCATCCCCCCCCGCTTTAATCAAGCTGATTCTATTTTGCATTCTACCTTTGCATCCTGACTTGTTTTTTGCGACATTCCTTCCATGCTCAGATTGAGATATAAGGACACAAAGGATCCCCATTCCTACTTGTATCTGATGAAGTGAGCTTGGCCTCTCGAAAGCTCACACCCTGAGAATCTTCTGGGTAAGATGCTACAGCCCCAACCTGGATGTCCCATGCTAGCCAGATCTCATCAAATCTCAGAAGCAAAGCAGGGTCTGCCCTGGGTTAGTATTTGGATGGGCGACCTCCAAGGAATGCCAGGGTCATGACATGGAGGGAGGCAATGGCCAACCACCTCTGAATGTCCTTTGCTTTGAAAACCCCATGGGGTCTCCATGAGGTGGCTGCAACGATGTCTCTTTTGACCATCCTCAAGATGCTGGACAGAGGAAGGGGAAGAAGAGGAGGAGATTGGATTTATACCCGGCCTTTCACTACCCGAAGGAGTCTCAGAGCGGCTCACAATCTCCTTTCCCCTCCCCACAACAGACATCCGGTGAACAATGCTCCCTCTAAGCTGTGGAGTCTTGTGAGCCAAAATTCTACTTTGTGAGCTACCGGCATCAAAGTTGTGAGCAAGCGATTTGACTACTGCATCAATCAGTTTGCTATGGAGCCCTCCCTCCTGAGCTAAGACAAAAATGTGTGAGCCAGAGGCTAAAAAACTGTGAGCTAACTCACACTAACTCAGCTTAGAGGGAACACTGCCTGTGAGGTAGGTGGGGCTGAGAGAGCTCTTTCGGGGACTGCTCGTGAGAGAGGAGCTCTGAGAGAACTTGTGGCTGACAGAAGGGGGAGGAAGAGGATGAGATTGGATTTATACCCCACCCTTCACTTGGAGTTTCAGAGCAGCTTACAATCCCCTTCCCTTCCCCACACCCTGTGAGAAGAAGAAGAGATTGGATTTATACCCCGCACTTCACTACCCAATGAAGTCTCAGAGCGGCTCACAAACTCCTTTCCCTTCCCCTCCCCACAACAGACACCCTGGGAGGTAGTTGGGGCTGAGAGAACTCTGACAGAAACTGCTCTTTTTCAAGAACAGCTCTGACAGAACTATGGCTTACCCAAGGTCCTCCATCAGCTGCCAGCGGAGGAGTGGGGAATCAAACCCGGTTCTCTCAGAATAGAGTCCGCGCACTTAACCACTACACCAAACTGGCTCTCCTGGCTCTTCTCACCAAACTGGCACACTAACTCAGCTTAGAGGGAACACTGCCTGCGAGGTAGGTGGGGCTGAGAGAGTTCTTTCGAGGACTGCCCTTGAGAGAACAGCTCTGAGGGAAACGTGTGACTGGCCCAAGGTCATCCAGCTGGCTGCATGTGGAGGAGTGCATAATCAAATCCGGTTCTCCACATTTAGAGTCCGTGCTCTTAACCACTACACCGAACTGGCTCTCTCAAGGTTCCCTTCTCAAACTACCTTGCAGGGTTGTTACTGAAACAATAAAATCTCCAAAGTGCACCATAATAACACCTTCAAAGACAGGCAAGCGCATAGCTGCAGAAACCTCCATGGCCCGCAGGCCATGTCGGCAGAGGCCCTGGGGGCCAATTTCGGCAGCCCCAGAAGCCCCCAGGCCACAAAAGCATCGCCTCCCTCCGGCCAGCGGGGCCTAGAAGGGCCAGAGACCAACGGCTGAAACCCAAACGGCAAGACTTCACATCCGGCCTTGCTTTAATTCCACGGTGTTATTTGCCCTGGTCCACCGAGACTATGCCAGCTTAATACATCCCAACACGATTGGAATATTCCCTCACCCCAGCAAAGGATGCTGGAGCGCTACCCGAGGTGCAGATCTCGGCTGCGAGGTTTTCCCTTAGATTTTTCTGCCGGCACTTAGCGCTGTTGGAGGGGGGGGGACTGCCGTCCAAGCCGCCCAGGTACCAAATGACAAATGGGCCTCCCTCCACCTCACTGCCTCCTCATTCGTCGCCCCAAGACAAGGTCAATGAGCCAGCTTCCTCCACGAATGAGGGCCCCCATGAGAAATTTATAGACCGCAACCAAGGAGGCCGATCTGGGCCTGCAAACAGCTCCCGAGCTGGATGACACACACACACACACACCCCACAGCCAGTCTGGTGTAGTGGTTAAGTGCACGGACTCTAATCTGGGAGAACCGGGGTTGATTCCCCACTCCTCCGCTTGCACCTGCTGGATGACCTTGGGCAGGTCGTAGTTCTGTCAGAGCTGTTCTTGAAAAAGAGCCGTTTCTGTCAGAGCTCTCTCAGCCCCGCCTACCTCACAGGGTGTCTGTTGTGGGGAGGGGAAGGGAAAGGAATATGTAAGCCGCTCTGAGACTGAAAGGCGGGAAATAAATCCAATCTCTTCTTCCTCTTCTTCTCAGGGACAGGCTGTGGCTCAATGGCAGAGCCATCTGCTTGGCACACAGAAAGTCCCAGGTTCAATCCCCGGCAGCATCTCCAGTTAAAAAGGACCAGGCAGGAGGTGATGGGAAAGACCTCTGTGCCTGAGACCCTGGAGAGCGGCTGCCAGTCTGAGTAGACAACACTGACTTTGATGGACAGCTGGCCTGATTCAGTATGAGGCGGATTTGTGTGTTTGTGCTCACAGCTCACCAGCTGGGGTATTCTGCCTCTGAAACCAGGCACCGTCACTGAGAGACCTCCCCTCCCCCCATCCCCATTTACATCCACCTAAGCCACTGGCTGTCACTGCATCCTGTGGCAGTGAGTTACACAGGACAAATACGGAAACACCCATAAATATCTGCAATACATCGTAAATCTGCATGATGTCAACAACCACAGGAAGACCGAGTCTCTCTCTCTCTCCTTTTTTAATTTGTTGAACCCTTTTTAAGAGCGATCTTTCTGCACCGCCGGCCATCTCAACATCCTGTAGCAAAAGACTTCCACGGGTTTATTACTGTTATTATGGCTTGGTTCTAATGGCTTGTTTTCCGTGGCATTTTTTTTTTTTAAATGGCTTCCTTGTTTTAATTGTGAACTGTTTGGAGAAGCGATCTGGTGAAGAGGCATATACAGTCTCTAAAAAATATATTAATTTATACAGTCCCATCTAAGCAAAACCCTACACGCTCCATGCCCCACGGAGATGTCTACATTTCAGCTATAAGGAGGGAATAGGGGGAGGGGCCCGGGTAAAGGGGGGGGGGTGAACATGGTGAAACCCCATGACGCCAACTTGTCCCAGGTCCATTTCACCCTGGGAGGGGGGTGAAAGGGTTAAGGGGGGAAGTGGATTTTGAGGAGGGACTGAAAGGGGGGGGAAGTGGATTTTGAGGATTGAAAAGGAGAGAATGAAGTTCTAGGCTAGGAGAGGTTTATCAGTGGCTACTAGGTGTGGTGACTGAGGGGAACCTCCACATTCAGAGGCACTAAACCTTGGAATCCGAGAGCCAGGAGACAACATATGGGGAAGGCCCTCTGGAGGAACTGGTTACCCACTATGTGAAATGGATGCTTGAATAGATGGACCCTCACTGATCTGACCCAGCAGGGCTCTTCTGAGGTTCTTATGAAGGCCTCGGCCTCTCTGCCCTGTTGTTGGCCCTCCAGAGGAACTGGTTGGCCCCTGTGTGAGACAGGATGCTGGACTGGATAGACCCTCACTGGTCTGATCCAGCAGGGCTCTTCTGAGGTTCGTCTCAGGGGAAGGCCTCGGCCTCCCTGCCCGGTTGTTGGATTTCCTCCAGAGGGACTTGCTGGCCACTGTGTGAGACGGGATGCTGGACTAGATGGACCCTCACTGGTCTGACGCAGCAGGGCTCTTTTGAGGTTCTTATGAAGGCCTTGGCCTCCATGCCCTGTTGTTGGCCCTGTGTGAGACGGGATGCTGGACTAGATGGACCCTCCCTGGTCTGATCCAGCAGGGCTCTTCTGAGGTTCTTATGAAGGCCTTGGCCTCCATGCCCTGTTGTTGGCCCTGTGTGAGACGGGATGCTGGACTAGATGGACCCTCCCTGGTCTGATCCAGCAGGGCTCTTCTGAAGTTCTTATCAGGGGAAGGCCTCAGCCTCTCTGCCCTGTTGTTGGCCCTCCAGAGGAATTGGTTGGCCCCTGTGTGAGACAGGATGGTGGACTAGGTGGACCTTCACTGGTCTGACCCAGCAGGGCTCTTCTGATGCTCTTATCAGGGGAAGGCCTCGGCCTCTCTGCCCTGTTCTTGGCCCTCCAGAGGAACTGGTTGGCCCCTGTGTGAGACAGGATGGTGGACTAGGTGGACCTTCACTGGTCTGACCCAGCAGGGCTCTTCTGATGCTCTTATCAGGGGAAGGCCTCGGCCTCTCTGCCCTGTTCTTGGCCCTCCAGAGGAACTGGTTGGCCCCTGTGTGAGACAGGATGGTGGACTAGGACCACTCCAAGCATTATGGTAAGCGAGGGAGGCAACATCAGGGAACAGAGATTTGGGGGTTAACATCAGTGGCAGAGAGGGGACATCCCAAACCAGGGCAGAATGGGAAACAGAATTTACGCCTTGCCCCCGAAAGAACTTGTTCCCTTTGAACCGGATGCCTCTCTGCTTCAGAGGCCAGCCCTGAATTTTGCTGCCCTCTGATTTGCAGTCTGCGTCCCACCTCAGAGGCCACAAACCTCGTGCCTCCTCCCAGCTTCCCCCCCACCCCATCTTTTTTGGCTTTCTCGAACTCCTCTTGGCCATTTTGCCTCCTGATCAAGTCATTTGCGCTCTTCCAGGGCTTTCCCCACCAATGCAGTCTCTCTCACCTGGAGCTTACCCGAGAGGAAAGCAGGAGAACACAGGTGGGAATTCTCAGGGTTTCTGATTGGGGCCAAAAAAACATAGGAAATGACTACGCAGTCGCCAACACTCTGCCCCAAAGCACTGCTTCTGCCACAGGAAACTGTCTGTATTAGGGCACAGAGGCCGAGCCTTGAACCAGGAAGTCCCGAGTTCGAATTCAGCACCCGCCCTTGACTCAGTCTCCTTAGGCAAAGCGCTGCTTCCTGTCTGCAATAACATCAGAATGCCTTACAGGCTTTCAACAGGGTTTGAACCCCGGAGAGCACCCTAGAAACACAATATATTATCATCAGGAACCGGCTTTTCCCGATGTTATTCACCCCTAAGACGGGAATCCTTCCCATACCTTCCCCATTCACATACCGACATCTGAAAAACAGGAAAACAAAAAAACAATTCAATTTCTTCCCATTAACAGAAGTGTCTTTGGCCTGGTCACCTGCGGATGACTTCCTCCTCGCCATGGGCGATTAGGCTATTTGCAAACTTTGCACTGGTCTACACGATTGAAAACATTTTTTGGGGGGGATCACTCGGATGCTTTTAGCTATTCTGCCAGGGGACCATGGAGGCACAGGGCCCTAAATGCACAAGCTCCCCCCCGCAAACAAACGTTTTCCAGTGCAGAACCCAAACTGCTCCTTCCTTTTCAGTTGCTTCAAACCCTTTTGCAGCTTTTCAGCTCTGCAGTATCTGCAGTTTTAAGGCACCGTACTAACACAGACCGGCCAGTGCAAAAGAAAGAGAAATCCCTCTGCGTCTCAAGAGAAGGAAACAGAGTCAAAAGTGACGGCCGGTGCAATGCAGAGTCGGACCAGGATCTAACAAGCTCTGGGTCCAAAGCCTTCGCCATGAAACTGGGCCCATCATACACATGCCTACCTCACAGGGGTGTCGTGAGGGGGAAACAAAAAGTGACGGCCGGTGCAATGCAGAGTCGTACCAGGATCTAACAGCTCTGGGTCCAAAGCCTCCGACATGAAACTGGGGCCGTCACACACACGCCTACCTCACAGGGCTGTTGTGAGGGGGGAACAGAGGAGGAGGAGATCGTCCCGTGCACCAGCAGGGACTCGTGAAGGAAGGAAGGGATGAAAACGAACTAGACAAGACTGCGCCCAGGTTCACCAAGTAAGGGGAGTGGGCTTTGGACGAGAGTGGAGGTTCACAGGGCCCTCGATTCCTGGGGGCTGCCGCACTTTGGAGCAGGGAAGGAACAGCAAATACGGTTCACTTCCAACTCGGCTCTCTGTGTGGACTCAGAAGCCCGTCCAATAGGACTTATTCCCACGGAGGCACCCAGAACGCCGCTTTCCTGCTCTGCAGATATGTCTCTTCCAAAGCGATCCACGCAGTCCGCATTGGGCACCCAGGGAGGCCACGCTGCCGCCAATTAATTTGGCAGAGCGTTCGAAACAAGCCTTGTGTCCATCCCCCCACCAAAGAGAAGGTCCTCATACACCTCCAGTCCAACACAACGCATCTACACACGTCTCTCGTCTCCACCGATTCTCATCGATACATCCAGCTCCCTCGGAGACCTTCAAAGTCAGCCTGCCGGCCATTTATTATCATCTTCATCGCAAATGCTTTTAATTACAGGGCGCTTCGCTCGTAGGAGGCAGGTGATTACAAGCGGGTCCCCGCGGACCAGACCGAGGTCCCCGCGGCCAGCGGATGCATCTCTGGCTCTAAATGGCATTTTACTCCGCCGGTTAAAGAGCAGGGCCGAACCACCCAAAAAGGAGACAAGAACCGACCCAGGTGGCCGCAGTCGCAGGGAGGGGAGGGGAGCCCGCAATTTCACACCCAGGAAAAGCCTGATTCTGCAAGCTGTCCTTAATGATACAGATCTGCATACGGTGCATAACTTAAATCGCCTCTTGTGCAAAATCCAGAGCAGGAACAGGGGGCTCTCTTCCAAGCTCTGGTCACTGGAAACCTGACTGGGGGCCCCTCCCCGGCCTTCAGCAGTCCTGACACACATCCAATCCCCCCCCCTCAAGCGAAGTTCTCTGTGAGCAAGAGAGAGAGAGGGAGAGAGAGAGAGAAACTCACTCTGAATTGTGTGCAGATTCTGCCACTGACCTGAAATGCAGCGCGTAAAGTGAATTCTGGCCTGCCCAAATACCTCCTGCTGGCTAACTCCCTACGCCACCACCGCAACCCACCTCCTTTGGCAGAGCCCCAAACCTGGCCCTCGCCCCCACCAACTAGGTTTGCCGGACAGTCACTGGGATGAGGGAACCGGCTCGAGGCCCCAGGAATCCCTCCCAAATGGGCCAGCGGCCAAGTTCCACCAGATGTAGCAATGTAATTTTTTTTTTGCACCAAACTGCGGGCAAAGGCTGCTGGCCGGTGGACCCCCCCTAGTGGCACGGTCCCTCTTGAGGCTATTCACCCTTTCCTACACCTCTTTTGGGGTCTGTTTGGGGTAGGTTTGGAAGCCGACGAGGCCCGAGCAACCAGCCCGTGCCCACATGGCCTGTCCCTTTCCTCATCCCCAGCTCTTCTGTGACTGTTGGAAGATGGGCGACGACCACAACTACCGGTAGGGCTTCTGCAGCCGCCACCTGGGTTCCCCCTCCACACCATGGGCCACACGCATAGGCGACTCAGCCTCTGCACCACACAGGCCAAGAAGCCTTGGGGGGGCAGCAAACCCCCCCCAAGCCGTCTCCAGGACCCCAGACGTGGCGGCACCTAGCTTGGCAGGGTTGACCCATTCATCCACAGGGCCAGGACGTTTGTCCCAACGAATGTCCCTGAGGTCACAAACCACCAGAGATGTTGACAGGTCGCCCCTGGCCACCAGAAGGGGATGGGGGGCGGGGGCCCCCAAATCCACAGTTGGGAAACTCCTGGAGGTTTTGGGGACTGAGCCTGGGGAGGACGGGGACCTCAGTGGGGTCACAATGCCACAGAGTCCACCCCCACCCCCACCAAAGCATCCCATTTTCTCCAGGGGGACTGACCTTCCAGGTCTGCAGATGAGCTAAAATCCCAGGGGGGTCCCCAGGTCCCACCTGGAGGCCGGCAGGGCAGGCCAAGACGGGAAGGCGGTGGCACAGAGTCGGGCGGGCACCCAAAGCGCCACGGCCGACAGTGGCCTCCCCACGCCACCCTGTGCACGCCTCCACGCAGCGCTTTCAGACCTGCCTTGCAGTTGCAAAGGCAGGCTGGTCCCGGGAACGTCTGGAGGGGACCTTTCTTCACTTGGCCCAGGTGCCCAATCCCCCCCCCCAAAAAACACGCAACTGAAAGAGCCCCTCTTTGACGAGGGCACTGAAAGATGGACAGAGCTCAGCCGCACCCTCTGGGGGGCCAGGCCAGGCAGCCCTCTGACCTCCCTGCAGAAGCCCCCCAGAGCCCCGGAGGGCGCCCCCAACCGTCGGGGCAGGTCGGCTGCTCCTGAGCGGGGAGGCTCGACGGCTCCCCCCCCCTCTCCTCCTTCCCGCCCACCTGGTGATGCGTCTCCTTCTCGACGTTGACGCCGTTGACTTCGACGACGCGGTCCCCGGCGCGCAGGCCGGCCGCCTCGGCGGGGGAGTCGGGCTCGACTTTGCGGATGAA
>NW_015168144.1:113710-126016 GCF_001447785.1 Gekko japonicus | reverse complement strand
CGCCGGCCTTGCAGGTCCACCACCGGGCCCCTCATGGGGCTCGGCAGTGGAGCTGCAAGGCCGGCGGCGGCCGGGACCGTTGGGGGCGGGGTGTGTGGCCTTATGACCGGGGGTGTGGCATATGCTAATGAGTTATGCTAATGAATTCCCCTAGCTCTTTTTCTACGAAACGACCCCTGCTCCCTGGTCTGATCCAGCAGGGCTCTTCTGGATTTCTTATCAGGGGAAGGCCTCGGCCTCCATGCCCTGTTGTTGGCCCTCCAGAGGGACTCCTTGGCTCCTGTGTGGTGTACAGAAAGAGAACCACGGAAAGTAGAGAGTTCTGTATCTGTCGGCTACTGTGTGAGACAGGAGGCTGGACTGGATGGACCGATCCAGCAGGGCTCTTCTGACGTTCTTAGGGCAACTCCAGTACAATTCCACGCCAGTGTTCCCTCTAAGCTGCGTTAGTGTGAGCCAGCTCACAATTTTTTAGCCTCCAGCTCACACATTTTTGCCTCAGCTCAGGAAGGAGGGCTCCAGAGCAAGCTAATTTAGGCAGTAGTCAAATGGCTCGCTCACGACTTTAGTGCCAGTGGCTCACAAAGGAGAACTTTTGCTCACAGGACTCTGCAGCTTAGAGGGAACATTGGAGGGGAGGCCCGGCTGCCAACCCCCAGGCGAGGGCGGGGGATCGCCCGGGATGGCGACGGGTCTCCAGGCTACGTCCCTCATTTACGGGTTGGTTGGTTGAGGACAGTGATGGCGAACCTTTTAGAGACCGAGGGCCCAAACTGCGACCCAAAACCCACTTCTGTATGGCAAAGTGCCAACACGGCATTTTAACCTGAATACGGAGGTTTTGCTTTAGGAAAAAAACACTCATACGTGAACTTAAGATGATCCAAACAAAGTAAGGGAAGCGATCCCAAATGCTTTCATTGACTTAAAATTATTTGGCGGAGAATTCGGCACTTTAACGACGGTCTGGGCCTGGCTGGGGCGATGGCACGCGTGCCCGCAGAGAGGGCTCTGAGTGCCACCTCTGGCACCCGTGCCGTAGGTTCGCCACCACTGGTTTAGGAGATTGGTTTTGCTTTGGAAGCTGGACTGCGTGCGTGGAACAATGTTCCCTCTAAGCTGTGGAGTCTTGTGAGCAAAAATTCTACTTTGTGAGCTACTGGCATTAAAGTTGTGAGTAAGCGATTTGGCTGCTGCATAAATTAGTTTGCTCTGGAGCCCTCCTTCCTGAGCTGAGGCAAAAATGTGTGAGCTGGAGGCTAAAAAATTGTGAGCTGGCTCACACTAACGCAGCTTAGAGGGAACACTGGCGTGGAATTGTACTGGAGTTGCCCTAAGAACGTCAGAAGAGCCCTGCTGGATCGGTCCATCCAGTCCAGCCTCCTGTCTCACACAGTAGCCGACAGATACAGAACTCTCTACTTTCCGTGGTTCTCTTTCTGTACACCACACAGGAGCCAAGGAGTCCCTCTGGAGGGCCAACAACAGGGCATGGAGGCCGAGGCCTTCCCCTGATAAGAAATCCAGAAGAGCCCTGCTGGATCGGTCCATCCAGTCCAGCCTCCTGTCTCACACAGTAGCCGACAGATACAGAACTCTCTACTTTCCGTGGTTCTCTTTCTGTACACCACACAGGAGCCAAGGAGTCCCTCTGGAGGGCCAACAACAGGGCATGGAGGCCGAGGCCTTCCCCTGATAAGAAATCCAGAAGAGCCCTGCTGGATCAGACCAGTGAGGGTCCATCTAGCCCTGCATCCTGTCTCACACAGCGGTCAACCAGTTCCTCTGGAGGGCCAACAACAGGGCATGGAGGCCGAGGCCTTCCCCTGATAAGAAATCCAGAAGAGCCCTGCTGGATCAGACCAGTGAGGGTCCATCTAGCCCTGCATCCTGTCTCACACAGCGGTCAACCAGTTCCTCTGGAGGGCCAACAACAGGGCATGGAGGCCGAGGCCTTCCCCTGATAAGAAATCCAGAAGAGCCCTGCTGGATCAGACCAGTGAGGGTCCATCTAGCCCTGCATCCTGTCTCACACAGCGGTCAACCAGTTCCTCTGGAGGGCCAACAACAGGGCATGGAGGCCGAGGCCTTCCCCTGATAAGAAATCCAGAAGAGCCCTGCTGGATCAGACCAGTGAGGGTCCATCTAGCCCTGCATCCTGTCTCACACAGCGGTCAACCAGTTCCTCTGGAGGGCCAACAACAGGGCATGGAGGCCGAGGCCTTCCCCTGATAAGAAATCCAGAAGAGCCCTGCTGGATCAGACCAGTGAGGGTCCATCTAGCCCTGCATCCTGTCTCACACAGCGGTCAACCAGTTCCTCTGGAGGGCCAACAACAGGGCATGGAGGCCGAGGCCTTCCCCTGATAAGAAATCCAGAAGAGCCCTGCTGGATCAGACCAGTGAGGGTCCATCTAGCCCTGCATCCTGTCTCACACAGCGGTCAACCAGTTCCTCTGGAGGGCCAACAACAGGGCATGGAGGCCGAGGCCTTCCCCTGATAAGAAATCCAGAAGAGCCCTGCTGGATCAGACCAGTGAGGGTCCATCTAGCCCTGCATCCTGTCTCACACAGCGGTCAACCAGTTCCTCTGGAGGGCCAACAACAGGGCATGGAGGCCGAGGCCTTCCCCTGATAAGAAATCCAGAAGAGCCCTGCTGGATCAGACCAGTGAGGGTCCATCTAGCCCTGCATCCTGTCTCACACAGCGGTCAACCAGTTCCTCTGGAGGTCCGACAACAGGGCACAGAGGCCTTCCCCTGCTGTTGCCTCCTGGCTCTGGGATTCAGTGGTTGACTGCATCTGTACATGGAGGTTCTCCACAGGCACCATGCCTAACAACCACTGCTAGACCTCTCCTCCATGAAACTGTCTAATCCACTTTGAAAGCTGTCTGTTCCTGTGGCCATCACTACCGCCTCTGGCAGCCAGTTCCACATTTCAATCATTCTCTGTGCAAAGAAGTATTTCCATTTATCCATCAGAAGAACATAAGGGAAGCCAATGTTGGATCAGGCCAATGGCCCATCCAGTCCAACACTGGGTCACAAAGTGGCCAAAAACCAGGTAGCACTCAGAGATCTCCCGCTATTACAGCTGTGCTCCAGACGACCAAGATCAGTTCCCCTGGAGAAAATGGCTGCTTTAGAGGACCCAAATGGGGACATCCTTCCCCTCTCCTCCATTTTATCCTCACAACAACTCTGTGAGGGAGGTTAGACTAGGCTGAGAGCCTGTGACTGGCCCAAGGTCACCCAGCAAGCTTCCATGGGATGAGTGGGGATTCGAACCTGGACCCCAGTCTGACATTTTTAACCACTGTACCATACTGGTTTTGTCCCACACAGACCACAAACCCCACAAAGCAGAGTTTTGAAATTCTCCAGTGAAACTGTTCGTCTGCTGCATCCGTATCCCACCTGTCCTCCAAAGATCCCCTGCTGGCAGGACTGATTCTGTCCCCAACACCCCTGCAAAGTAGGTCAGGCTGAGAGCAAGGAGCTGCCCAAAGCCCCACCCACCCAATCAGCTGGAGTGCGGATCCGAACCCATGTCTTCCACGGTCCTTCTCTGACGCTTGAACCACTGAGCCACGCTGCCTGTCAACAAATTTCCCCCCCTCATACTGACTGGCAAACTCCCAGAAAAACCGGTTTCTCCCAACCTATTAATAGCGCTGTGGAAGAATTAAGCGAGAGAGTGTCGAGTAATCAAGAAACGATTATTCAGAGGTGAGGTGATCGGAAGCCGGAAACTTCTAGATGGATCTCCGGTCTTGATCGCTGAGATCGACTCCCCTCCCACCTCGCCTTAGGCCAGGGGTGTCGAACTCATTTGTGATGAGGGCTGGATCTGACATAAATTAGACCTTGGTGGGCCAGGCCGGGTGTGTCATAAAATGTAATGCCAGGTAGCGGAGATATAAACTTTATAAAGGACACTGACAAACACAATTAAAGATTTTTTAAAACTTTAAATGCTTAAAACGTTAGCGCTCTTGCAATATTTTGTTTATTCAACAGTGTCCGATAACTGACACCTCTTGCTCTGAATTACTGCATCAAAATGGCTGTGCTGTTGCAATCTCGAGTATGCTGTTCAGCTGTGTGTATCTGTAAGCTGCAAACCTACTTTTGATTTATTGGCATTCACCACAGAAATCTCATGCTCAAAGTTCTGAGTCTAGGACCCAGGTTAAAACACGAAATGGCTGAGTGATTAAGAGAGTCTGGCGAAGTAAGCTATGATGCAGCAGCAGCAGCAGAACTGGAAGGAGGAGACGGCCAGTTCCACTGTGGGCCTGATCGATGTCCTCTGGGGGCCTGATTTGGCCCCCGGGCCGCATGTTTGACACCC
Source organism: Gekko japonicus (assembly GCF_001447785.1). Taxonomy (NCBI): domain Eukaryota; kingdom Metazoa; phylum Chordata; class Lepidosauria; order Squamata; family Gekkonidae; genus Gekko; species Gekko japonicus. The sequence goes on along the minus strand of NW_015168144.1, from coordinate 121,661 downwards.
CTGCCTTAGGCTTTAAAAACTCCGATGGGCTGAGTGGGGGTCTTCTTGGAAGCAACTTCTGGAAGGATTCAGAGCCACAGCCAACAGGGTTTAGTCCACAAAGCTTTTTCCTCTGACAAAACCAAAGCGCAGGTGATTAAAGGGGGGGGGGGTCCAAATTTTAAAAGGCAGCTGACTCTGGTGTAGAGCCCATTGGCTGTATTTCCCAGATCTGTAGACACACGGCTGATGCGTTGGGTCCTCGGGGGGGGGGATTCCAGGGCCCCTTCCCCAAATGTTTGGCTTTTCCCTTAAAAAACAAAAAAGCCCTTTTCTACATGGTCATACCAAACCAGGCAAGCAGACCTTCTGACTGGAAAGTGTTGACGAAGACCTGTGGAAATGCACAAGAGCCGCGCCAGAGCGCGGAAGTCCGCCTTTGGCCCCAGGGCCTTGTGCAAGACAACTTCCTGGTCAGTTGTGCCACAGTTTAATGTGGGTACTCGTGGAGACGGGGTGTGCCACGTGGGCTTGCAGCCATCAAAGTGCCGGTCTGGGTAACGGACACCTCAAATCACCATTGACAGACCCGCTTTTTGGCCAAGGTATAAAGACTTGGAAGGAGCTGCAGTGGCTCAAGTGGTTAAGATGCTGAACTGCAGGCTGTGGAAGGTCAGTAGTTCAGCAGTTCGAGACCCGGGTGCCGCATGACGGAGTGAGCTCCCAGTTCCAGCTCCTGCCAACCTAGCCGTTCGAAAGCAAGAAATCGCAAGTAGATAAATAGGGACCACTTTGGTGGGAAGGTAACAGCGTTCCGTGCGCCTTGGTGTTTAGTCATGCCGGCCACATGACCACGGAAACGTCTTCGGACAGCGCTGGCTCTTCGGCTTGGAAACGGAGATGAGCACCATAACCCTCGAGTCGGATTCGACTGGCTTTCGAGCAAGGGAACCTTTACCTTTATAAAGACTTGGAGTTCTGCTTGCCTCTCTATTCTGCAGAGCACGCCCGGTGGAACCCAGAAGCCACCCCAAAGAGTCCTGCTGGGAGATCTCCCCGCAGTGGGCAGCCTCGGGTTCTAATTCTGAGCAGCTCTGATTCCTTTTTCAGAGAACGTCACGGCCGAGCGGGGCCGGCTTCCCTGGGCTCGGGCGAATTTGGGGGGTTTTGTGCCGCGCTCTACTGCTGCCGCAGCGAAAGTCAGGTGACTCCGGTTTGACTCCAGAGCCGCCCATTAGCAGCACTTCCAGAGAGCGAGGCGCGTGGGCGCTTCGTCCTCGGGTTCTAATTCTGAGCAGCTCTGATTCTTTTCTCAGAGAACGTCACGGCCGAGCAGGGCCGGCTTCCCTTTGCTCGGGCGAATTTGGGGGGTTTGTGCCGCGCTCTGCTGCCGCCGCAGCGAAAGTCAGGTGACTCCGGGTTGACTCCAGAGCCGCCCATTAGCAGCACTTCCAGAGAGCGAGGCGCGTGGGCGCTTCGTTAGCACGCAGCCACGTAATGGTCTATAATTAATGCAAGGGACTGAATGCTGCGAAAAGCCCCAAATGCCGGGAACGAGGGGAGGCCCTGCTGGGTAGTACTTACGGATAAGAGCACAATCCGTTTCGAACAGCGGCTCGGGGGCTGGAGTGGAAAACTCCGGAGGGCTGACGGCAGGGCAGTTTTGTTGCAAAGGCTAAAGGGCAAGTGTATCGTACGTTAGAAGTCCTTTCCCCCCGGCCTTTTTCTTTTTAAGCAGTGAAATAACACCCTTGCCAGGCCTTGATTTGAAAACCCCAAGTGGGCAACTAGTTCGGCCAGAGGGCAAGTCACTGGGGTGTGAGCCGTCGCTGCCCCCACCTGGCCGAGGCCGGAACATCTCGTGATGTGCCGAGGCGGATTCCAAGCGCGGCAGCCCAGCCCAACATTTCCATTGTCTCAAGCTGATCGGCTGATGCTTCTTCCGTTGCAGTCTTTAATATTGTTCATGTATTGATTACCAAGAAGCTGCGGTGGCTCAAGTGGTTAAGACGCTGAACTGCAGGCTGGAAGGTCAGTAGTTCAGCAGTTCGAGACCCGAGTGCCGCAAGACGGAGTGAGCTCCCGTCTCTGGCCCCAGCTCCTGCCAACCTAGCAGTTCGAAAGCAAGACATTGCAAGTAGATAAATAGGTACCGCTTCGGTGGGAAGCGAACAGCGTTCCGTGCGCCTCGGCGTTTAGGCATGCCGGCCACATGACCACGGAGATGTCTTCGGACAGTGCTGGCTCTTCGACTTGGGAGTGGAGATGAGCACTGCAGCCCTAGAGTCGGATTTGACTGGCTTTCGAGCAAGGGAAAGCTTTACCTATTGATTACCAAAGCACCGACAACCTGCTGTCTTTACTACATACAAGTCTATTTTACCTATTCTGGGAGCCACTCTGCACATGCTCAAAGGTGCTCCTTTCTCAGGGCTGACGTTCTTGGCAGGGCTCAGCTCTGTATCTGGTTTGGAACATTTGAACTGAGCCCAGAACTGGTAGACTGACACGGTGTTCCCTCTAAGCTGAGTCAGTGTGAGCTAGCTTGCAGTTTTTGAGCCTCCGGCTCACACATTTTTGTCTTCGCTCAGGAAGGAGGGCTCCAGAGCAAACGGACTGATGCAGTGGCCAAAACACTCACTCACAAGTTTAATGCCAATGGCTCACAAATTAGAATTTTTGCTCACAAGACTCCACAGCTTAGAGGGAGCGTTGGTGTCTCTGGGCATGTGCAGACTGCCTTTCCCTCAGCATACTCAGATACCTCTGGGAGGAAGGGATGGATCCCAGATAAGGCAGATCGGGGTGGGGGTGGGGGGCCTGCTTTCCAAGCCCCAGAACCTCTGTCTAAAAATTAAGCACCACTATCATCGGGTTCAGGGGCTCATCTTGGCGACCCTGGACTTAGTGGAAGCAGCTTTAGTCCCAATGCTCTGCAGGTTACTACAGAATAACTTCAGCACCTCGAAATTGCCCCTGGAGAGAATCCAGGCGTCAGGTGCTGATAGCACAGCGACAGTCTCTTGCCTTCCAATCAATTCTGCGCTTATCCGGTAAATCCTCTGGAGCCAATATTTGCTGTGCTTCACAACATACTTTCCTGCTTACCCTTTCGTGCTGCGCTCTGAATGGGGGGGAAAACAATCCATTGTGCTAAACCGCAATATTTGCAAACACGGCATGGGAAAATGGAGCGTTCCCTGGGCCGGTCCAGGGCTTTCCGAGAGCACGCAGCCTCTTCTTTAGAGCCAGCCCGGTTAATCTTTTTCCACAGCTCCTGGAGGGAATTTGGTTGCGCTGAATTCCCCCGGAGCAGGCTTCCGGAAGGCCCCAATGTCAGCCCGTTGTTTCTGCTGTAACACGCATGTGACGTAACTTTTGTTTTATTATTTTTTTATAGCCTGACCATATGATCGTCCAAAAATACACCCGTGGAGCTCTGCGAGTGACAGTCACATGGGAAATGTTACAGGCTCATGTCAGGCCATGGGCCCTTGCGACCACAACGCTACACGTGACCCTTTGGGCAATCGCAGGAGCACCGTAGAAGTCCTCCAGGGTTGCTAGAGGGGCTTCTTTTAACTTTTAGAAGGAGGAGGAAAAGAAGGGGGGAGGAGGAGGAGGAGATTGGATTTATACCCCGCCCTTCACTACCCGAAGGAGTCTCAGAGCGGCTTGCAAACTCCTTTCCCTTCCCCTCCCCACAGCAGACGCCCTGTGAGGTAGACGGGGCTGAGAGAGCTCTTTTGAGGACTGCTTCTGAGAGAACAGCTCTGAAAGCACTTGTGACTGATCCGAGGTCACGCCAGCAACTGCATGTGGAGGCGTGGGGAATCAAAACTGGTCCTCCCAGATTAGAGTCTGGGCTCCTAACCACTACACCAAACTGGCTTTAAAGCAAAGAACAAAGCCCACCACGGCTGTCTATTTGACAATCAAGGGTCCCATGTGTGTGTTTCTTAGGAGACTAGAATTCATGTGATCTTTCAATATTCTGGCTGAGAAAGTATTCTAAGCCTTTCTAGTAACCTAACCCTTTTGAGAGCCAGTTTGGTGTAGTAGTTAGGAGCACGGACTCTGATCTGGGAGAACCGGGTTTGATTCCCCACTCCTCTTCCACATGCAGCTGCTGGTGTGACCTTGGGTCAGTCCCAAGTTCTCTCAGAGCTGTTCTCTCAAGGGCAGTCCTCGAAAGAGTTCTCTCAGCCCCACCTCTCTCACAGGCTGTCTGTTGTGGGGAGGGGAAGGGAAAGGAGATGGTAAGCCGCTCTGAGACTCCTTTGGGTAGTGAAGGGTGGGGTATAAATCCAATCTCTTCTTTTAAGCCTTCTAGGAGTGGGGAACCCCCTGCTTGTAAGACCTTTGCGGACTAAGTTTGCCGGAAGATGTCCTACAGACAGAACAAGCGGCATGGAGAGACCTTTACCCTGAGTATGCTGTGGGACCCCCCCATCGGCTTGTGCCCCCCCCCCCGAGAATCACTTTGGATGTCCGTCGTTTCAAGGATCTACTCAAAGCATCGTCCGCTTTGAAAGGTGCACCTTTCCATCTTTGGCAAGGCGGCGAGGCCTCCTTGGCGCACTTCTCCAATCGTGCTTAAGGAGCAAAAGGTTATTGACGGGTCTCGCCAATCCGGAACTGCTCCGCGTGAGATCCAGCAAGACGGGATGGAGCACCCAAGCAACCCTCTCATCTGCAGTCCCTGCTCTATTCCGGAGTGGCTCAGGATCACATGGAAGTCCTTATGAAAAATGTGTGTGTGTGTGTGTGTGTGTGTAATCTCTGTCTTCTTCCTGTATCTTTCAAGATTCAGCCCGAATGGCTCTTCACTTTTTGCTGCTTTATCAGCTAGGGCTGATAAATTACTCCTGGCCACCAGCAGATCGAATCATGTGTTCCTAAAAGAAATCAACCCTGACTGTTCCCTGGAAGGCCAGATAATGAAACTGAAGCTCAAATGCTTTGGCCACCCAATGAGAAGGGAGCCCTCACTGGAGAAGACCCTGATGCTGGGAAAGATTGAAGGTCAAAGAAGACGGGGACGGTAGAGGATGAGACGGTTAGACGGTGTCGTCAATGCAACGGACATGAAATTAAGCAAACTCCGGAGAATGACGGAAGACAGGAGGGCCTGGCACGATGTCCATGGGGTCACGAAGAGTCGGACTCGACTGTGCGACTGAACAACAACCAGCATGGGATGGGGGGTGAGGGTTACCAGTTCCAGGTTAGGAAACTCCTGGAGATTTTGAGATGAGCTGTAATTCCGAGGGATCCCCAGGTCCCACCTGGAGGCTGGCATCTCTGGAAGCAAAACCAATCCTGCACTGCCCCCTGCTGAGCAACTGCACAACATTTATAAACCAAATTTCCAGCTCTAAGAGATGAACTGATCTCCCCTTTATTTAATCAGGACGTCCTCTCTCCAGAAGCAAAATCATCCTGGTTACATAGAGACGGAGACAAACCAACTGCACTGCGTGTGGCAGAATTTCTAGGGGCTGTTGTCAAATGACATGACAACGTTTGCAGTAAGTAAAGGGTAAAGGTCTCCTTTGCTCGAAAGCCAGTTGAATCTGACTCGAGGGATGCGGTGCTCATCTCCGTTCCCAAGCCGAAGAGCCAGCGCTGTCCGAAGACATCTCCGTGGTCATGTGGCCGGCACGACTAAACACCAAGGCGCATGGAACGCTGTTACCTTCCCACCGAAGCGGTCCCTATTTATCTACTTGCAATTTCTTGCACTCAGGTCTCGAACTGCTGAACTGCTGACCTTCCATGTTTTCCTGTGGAATGAGGTTTATTGTGGGATGAAGGTTTGCTGTTTACGACTCCGGTTCCAAAGCCAGTAAAGACAATACAATAGAATACAAGCAAATAGAAGCAAAACCAATCCTCCACTGCCCCCTGTTGAGCAATTGCACAACATTTAGAAAGCAGGGCAACATTTTTATCCCTGTCTCTCCTCCAATCTCTCTCCTCCTACCTGCTTGAGAGATGGGTGGATCCCTTAGGAGAGGGGTAGAACCCAGGAGAGATTCATCCCAACAGTTTGCCGTGCGGAGGAGTGTTGCCCCCTGAAACCAACAGGTATCGCTTCTGCATACAACAGTGAATCGTAATGATAGGAAAGAAACGCCTCAAAGATTATCTGAAGAAGTGAGCAGTGACTCACGAAAGGTCATACTCTACCACAGATTTTGCGGGTGTTTAAGGTGCTACTGGACTCTTGCTCTTTTCTACTGCAATCAAAAAATCTAACATTACATACGACGGCTATAGAGGGTCTTTCTCTAGAGCCCGTTTCGACAATACAATAGAATACAAGCAAATAGAAACAAAACCAATCCTGCACTGCCCCGTTGAGCAATTGCACAACATTTATAAACCATTTTTATCCCTGTCTCTCTTCCAATATCTCTCCTCCAACCTGCTTGAGAGATGGGTGGATCCCTTAGGAGAGGGGTAAAACCCAAGAAAGTCACATGTTCTGTTACATTGTAACTTTTACGCTATGGAGAGACAGCTGTTAATTTTCCCATTGTCCAAATTTAAACCCTTGGATGTCCAGCTGAAATTTGCGGGATTAAGGATTTTAAACTTTCTGCTGGAAGACCGGAGAGAAAGGATTTCGTTAGCTGTGGCAAAATTTTGCTTCCAGGGCCTTACTGGACTCTTGCTCTTTTCTACTGCAATCGAAAATCTTAATGGACCAGGAGAGCTGAACCCAACGCCACGTACAACTTCAGAGCAAAGAGCTACAGGTGAGTCCAGGAAATTTTAATGTTTTTATATATCTATTTGATTTTATGTATTTACTGTGTATTTTATTATTCCTCTTGGAAATGTTCTACAGTGGCTGGTCGCTTGACCGTATTGATAAACTGTACTGTACTGTAAAATTAATGGACCAGGAGAGCTGAACCCAATGCCACATAAAACTTCAGAGCAAAGAGCTACAGGTAAGTCGAGGAAACGTTATCAGAGAAGGCCTCACCTGGAGTCACCAAGAGGGCTGGGGATGACTAATAACATTTTGGGGTATTCTTGTTTAGGAAAAAAGCAACCTACAAGGAGGAGGAGATTGGAAGAAGAAGAGGAGGAGGAGATTGGATTTATACCCTCCCCTTCACTTGGAGTCTCAGAGTGGCTTACAATCTCCTTCCCCTCCCCACAACAGACACCCTGTGAAGTAGGTGAGGCTGAGAGAGCTCTTTCGAGGACCGCTCGTGTGAGAACAGCTCTGAGAGAACTTGTGACTGACCCCAAGTCACACCAGCAGGTGCAAGTGGAGGAGTGGGGAATCAAACCCGGTTCTCCCAGATTACAGTTCGCGCACTTAACCACGATACCAAAACGTGGTCGAGGCTTCTAAAATTACGGACAGCGTGGTGGAGTGCGTGGAACGAGGCAACCTATTTCTCCCTTCGCCCAGTGTTACAAATCAGGACTCGCCCAATGAGGCCACTTGCCAACAGATCCAGAAGTGACAAAAGGAAGCATTTCCTGCCACTCCGTGCAAATTCACTTTCGAGCAAGACAAGGCAAAAGCCGCCAGCTTGGCGGGCATTGGAAGAGTGGAGAGGAACACAAGAAGACCACCAGTTGCAAATAGTTAAATGTTCAGAGGCAGCAGGGCTGCCCTTTGCCCAGTGTTACAAATCAGGACTCACCCGATGAGGCCACTTGCCAACAGATTCAGGAGTGGCAGAAGGAAGCATTTCCTGCCACTGCATGCAAATTCGCTTTCGAGCAAGACACGGCAAAAGCAGCCCGCTTGGCGGGCATTGGAAGAGTAGAGAGGAACACAAGAAGAAGACCACCAGTTGCAAATAGTTAATTGTTCAGAGGCAGCAGGGCTGTTTTTGGGCAGGAACGCACAGGAACGGAGTTCCGGCTGGCTCCCAAGTTGGCCACACCCAGCAGGAACTCATTAGCATAATAGGCCACACCCAACAGTAGGAACTCATTA
>NW_015168144.1:111612-113517 GCF_001447785.1 Gekko japonicus | reverse complement strand
CAATAGGTAAAGCTTTCCCTTGCTCGAAAGCCAGTCAAATCCGACTCTAGGGCTGCAGTGCTCATCTCCACTCCCAAGTTGAAGAGCTAGCCAGGTGCAAGTGGAGGAGTGGGGAATCAAATGTGGTTCTCCCAGATTAGAGTCCGTGCACTTAACCACTACACCGAAGTGGCTCTCAGTTCAGTTTTAATAAGTTTAAAACTTTTTTAAATAAAAGTTTTAATAAGCAGTTCAGTTTTAATAAGTAAAAAGAAAATGGAGAAGTTCAGTCCCCTCCAGTTGCATTCCCAATACACTTTGGCCGGTTAGAGACTTGGATTTCTGCCTTGGTAAAAATATCACTTTCCTGCAGTCGCATTTCCAAGGTTGGTCAGCAGGTGGCAGTGTTACCTTTCCACAGGGTCACCCTTCCTCTGTAACAATTGGGGTGGGTGGGGAGGGAGAAAATGTCTCAGGTCAGACAAAAACCCCAAACTTGGGTTTATTTTAATGAGGGTTAGTTTGTGAAACCAAGACGCAGCTAGCAGACAATCATTCATAACATGAGTTACTTTGATAAATGATCAAAAACCTTTGCGCTTTTTCTTGCTGAGATGGTGTGAATTGCGAACGCACAACAGAGGTAACAACCTGGCTAACACTTACACGACTTGCCTGGCTAGGGGCAGGGAGGAGGTGCACCAACACAGAATTTTGCAGTGTAAAAACACTGCCGTGTCCAGTAAAACAGTGGGTCAAATCGAAAGGGATAACTGCATTAAAAGGTAAAGGATCCCTTGCTCAAAAGCCAGTCGAGTCCGACTCTAGGGTTGCGGTGCTCATCTCCGTTTCAAAGCCGAAGAGCCAGCGCTGTCCGAAGACGTTTCCATGGTCATGTGGCCGGCATGACTAAACACCAAGGCGCACGGAACGCTGTTACCTTCCCACCGAAGCAGTACCTATTTATCGACTTGCAATTTCTTGCTTTCGAACTGCTAGGTTGGCAGGAGCTGGAACGAGAAACGGGAGCTCACTCCGTCATGCAGCACCCTGGGTCTCGAACTGCTGAACTATTTATGTACTTGCAATTTCTTGCTTTCGAACTGCTAGGTTGGCAGGAGCTGGAACTAGAGATAGGAGCTCACTCCATCATGCAGCACCCTGGGTCTCGAACTGCTGAACTACTGACCTTCCACAGCGGGCAGTTCAGCATCTTAACCACTTGAGCCACCGCAGCTCCTGATAACTGCCTATGCAATACCTAATGAATACCATAGCTTGGCTCCTGTAGACGGGTGTCCCGGCCCAAGATGGAGGGTGAACCTGAGCGAAAAGGTCAAAGGGGGATCCACTCAGAGTAAAAAAAAAATCCAACTAGCAGCTGAAGCTGGAACTTAGGACCAAGAAAGAAGGAAGGGGGTGTTGCAGTCTACCTGGGGTTGTGGTTGCAATTTAAGTATTTTCTAAAATCGCCAAAAATCAGATGGGGGGAGGGGAGATGGGGGAAAATAACAGAGCTGGGAAGGCATCATTGGAAGACGAAGTGTCGGCCGCGATGTCGTCTGGATTCTCCACGAGTCTGAGGTCAGGGAATTGCATTCATTCCAAGAGAACTGGTCAATAGCAGACTATTAATGCCATCGGGGGATTAACGTTTAAGTTTGTAATGTTATATGTTGTATTTTAACTGGTTTATGATATATTTATGCAGGGCTATTCTTGGGCAGGAACGCACAGGAACGAAGTTCCGGCTGGCTCTCAAGTTGGCCACGCCCAGCAGGAACTCATTAGCATAATAGGCCACACCCAACAGCAGGAACTCATTAGGATTGGCTACATTAGGGGTGTGTAGCCTAACATGCAAAGGAGTTCCTGCTACCAAAAAAAGCCCTGGGTTTTGACAACAAACAAGGTAAACAGAATAAG
>NW_015168144.1:107379-110629 GCF_001447785.1 Gekko japonicus | reverse complement strand
CGGGGCCACGGCCATACAAGGGAAAACCATAGAGTTTTCCCTTGTATTGCTGTGGCCCCGCCCCCAGTGTGCCCAGCGTCCTCCCATCACTTCCGGGTGACGCGCACGTCAGGGAGGAGTTCCCCCCGGTGCCCGATCTGGCGCCGCCGGGGAACGGGCCTCTGGGGCAGGGGTTTCCCCACCCCCCGGGGGGACTTGGGATCCCTACTTCATCCTCTTCTTTCGACTGCAACCTGAACGTGAACTGGATATAGTTGAATGAATGTAAGTTTACCCTTTTAGCAATATACTTCTTAGGAGATTTATTTACTGCACTCCGTATCACACTTTTATGACTGGGCAAAACTCCACTGTATTAACCAATTATCACAATAGTTTGGTCCCCAAACATCTTGGCCAGGAAGGATCCAGCCTGCGGGCTTCAGGAACTAATACCCCAACCTCGAGGTGGGACCTGGTGATTTCCTAGCATTACAAGCAATCTCCAGGCTACAGAGATCAGTTCCCCTGGAGAAAATGGCCACTTTGGAGGATGGACCTTCTGGCATCCTATCCTGCTGAGGTCCCTCCCCTCCCCAAATCCCTCCCTTCCCAGGCTCCACCCCCAACATCTGCAGGTGTTTCCCAACCCAGAGCTGGAAACTCTACCCTGGTCACCTAGCAGCTAAAGAGAATTTCTTTGAAAAGCAGAAATTCACCTGAAAACAAGTTCCTGTTCTTTCAGTGGAGACCATCTTGTAACAAATTAAATGCCTGGGGTTATGTGTGAGTGAGAAAAATGGTAACGGTTGGGAAACAGTGCCCCGTACCTACTGGGCCTGCAGAAGAACATGGTTCCATTTAGCAGTCACACAGTTCCAAGCCAGTGATAGATCTATCCTCTTTAAAAAAAAACAGAAGTACGAGCAAGGGGCTCATAATAATAAAGGTAAGAAATCTTACAATAATTGGCTTTGTGAACCGTTTGAATGATGCCTGCGATTGTTTTAGCTGATGGCTGTTTTGGGTGCTCTTATCAATACAGCCACATCCGCTGTGTCTGGTTTGCAGAAAGGGGCCATCATGGCTAAGGACAATTGCTGCCTCTCTAGGAGTTATTTTAGTCTTTTCCCTGCATTTTTGTATGTTATTTGATCAGTTTGCTTTGGGTGCCCCTACTGGACAGAAAAATGGTTGTAAAACTAAACCAAACCACTGAGATAGATCAAGATGGGTAGGTGTGTTAGACGGTCTGTAGTGGTAGAAAAGAACAAGGTCCAGTAGCACCTTAAAGACAAACAAAATTTGTGGCAGGGTAGGAGCTTTTGTGAGTCACTGAAGAAGTGAGCTGTGACTCACAGAAGCTCCTACCCCGCCACAGATTGTGTTAGTCTTTAAGGTGCTCCTGGACTCTTGCTCTTTTCTACTAAACGAAACTATTATGTACGGAGATCGAGGCAGCGTTTCAAACAAGTGATTTCTTTATTAGCTCAGAACACAGACAGACAACACATAGAACAACCCAACTATATAGTTTGAACCAGGAAAACCACACCCCCTGGAACAATAACATCCAATCAAAGATGAGCGCTTGGGCCCAATGGGAATTGTTCCCGCTGAAAGTCAGAGTCTTTCTGGATTGGTCTGTTAGCAACAGCGACCAGTCTGGTTCCATATGACTGTTACTCACCCAAAATGAATTTTCTACTAGCAATTATGCTTTGTTGTTGTTGTTGTTGTTGTTATTATTATTATTATTATTGATGATGGTGATGATGATGATGATGATGATGCTTTCGATTTATTGATCGCTCTTTCCCACATACCTGCGGGCTCAGAGCGATTTACAGTTACTCTTGAGACAGTTGGACTAACAATATTTGGTGGGGATAGGGAAGACAAACATACAGCCTTAATTACACACACATTGCAGCTAGCCGGGCTTCATCTGCGGGCTGGGTCAGTCGCGTTCCTACGGCATCTTGTCGGCTGGCTGATGACGTCTGGCTTCTTGATGTTGTGCAGCCACACACTGCCACCTCCTGGCCGACTTGCTCCACTGCAGGGAAGCCGACACAGCTCTTTTGTCTTTCCGGTCGCCCCGCCTCAGAAGTTGCCTTGGCAGCTAACACCTTCCCCAAGGGGAGGGGTGTGCCCACCCCCTTACGGGTGGTCCCCACTTTATCTACTCGCCGAAGCTTTCGAATCGCTGGGTAGACGATGAGCTAGGACAAGGCTTGGTTGCTCGCACCAGCACGGGGCTAGAACTGCCAAAGCATGGCAGTTCAGATGTTAATGTTAAGCAGGGGGAAATCCCCATGTGCCTTTGGGTACTCCGAAACACCCGGCACCCCTGCGGTGTTCTCTGCGGGGAAACAGCTGGCTCTCCGCCCACAGATGCAAAAAGGTACAAAAGCTGTTATATGCCAACAAACTGAATGGCAACCAGATTAACCAAACAGGCAGCAGTTCAACAGAGGCAGCTTGTCCTGGCATGGAAGGAGGGGGTGGGATGGTGGGGTAGCTACAACTTAATTCAAACATTCCAGGGAAGTTTTTAAACCGCTGCACCCCTGCCCGAGAAGAAAAGACCTGCCTGAGGACGCGGCACGGACTTCTCAGGGGCATTTCCTGGGCATCTCATCCGGGCCTTCCTCACCCCCGGTCTCCGGAAAGGGAGATTTGCGAGGGGCGATTGGGCCTTCCTCCCCCCCGGTCTCCGGAAAGGGAGATTTGCAAGGGGCGATTCATACGATGAATCCGCCTCAGAAAACAGCCCCCGGGTGCGGGCCGGGAGGGGAGGGGTGGCTCTTCCGCACCTCCAGAAGGTGGTTTCAGACGCCATGGGGTGGGGGGGCGGAAAGAGGTCCAGAATGTGGGAAGGGGACGAACCGCATGTTAGAAGCCAAAGCACTTTTTGAGGGCGCATCGGCCTGAAGTGGGCCAATTCAAGGCAGAGAAAGAGTTACAGGCTGGGGGTCTGGGGGAGCTAAGAGCATCTCTTGGGGGCGACATTTGAGGTTACACTCCCCAACTCCTTCTGCAAAGGATCGTGGGAACAACCCCCCGACAAACGACAGTGTGTGTGTGGGGGGGGGGATGACAAGAGGCCGCTTGGGGAGGGCCGCGCGTCCCTCTTGAGGCCCCAGGGTAGAGGAGAAAATAGCACCGGCGGGGATGGGACTCGCTAGGCAGCGGCTGGGGAGGGGAGTCTGAGGGGCTGCCCCCCCCCACTTCTCACTCCCATCTCCAAATGGCTACCCAAGAAAAT
>NW_015168144.1:101484-106727 GCF_001447785.1 Gekko japonicus | reverse complement strand
GGGGGGGGGAGAGAGGATTGCTGGGAAGAAGAGACTGAATCCAGCTGGGCCCCGAGATGGAAGTCAAGATGGAAGCAGAAGGGGGCGCTCTCTCTCTCTCTGCTGGTGGCACGGGATCACCCGCCACCGGTAAGCCGTGAAGGCAGTGGCCCCCGTTTCCGTCTCATCCGGGAATCCTTTCGGCCTTTGCGAACACCCCCAAGTCGAGCGGAAGGGCCAGACCAGTGGGTCTCCCTCAATCGGTCGGTCCGGAGCTGCGGCGTCTAAGCGCAGGGAGGTTTAGAAGGCGTGTGGGCGTCTCCGGGAGACAGATGGCTACTCTCTCAAGTTCTTCTTGTCTGGAATCAAAGGGACAAAGGGAGAGAGAGGGAGAGAAATCCGTCAGCTGGTCTTCTGAAATGGCTTTTCAGGAACAGGCCCCTCATTGGTGGAACGAGCTCCCGGAGGACGTCAGGGCCCCGCGGGACCTTTGGAGTTCCGCAGGGCCTGTAAAACGGAGTTCTTCGCCAGGCTTTCAAATAGAGTGCCGCCTTGACATTGTGGCCCTGGCCCTGAACATCGACGAGGCGGCCATTCAATTACTGACAGAACGTCGCCGTCTCTCATTATAGTTATGTGTTGAGTAGTTATGGTCTTGTATTGTAATCTTAACTTTGGTTTTAGCATATTTTTGGAGTTTTAGGGGTTTTAATGTATACATTTTTTTTTTAACTTTGTGTGGGCTGGATAGGAGGAGATTATCAAACTTTAGGTAGGCCTTGGCCTAAACGCCTCCTTTTTTCACCCGTTTATTTTCCATATTTTCCACCAAAAATACAAACATTTCATTTCCTTAGATTACACAAATTTTTAGAGTTATTGAATCAAGTAACATGTCTTATGCAAATAATTAACATTGCACTTATTTAATAACCTGTACCTGTTTTATCCAATTATATACCCTTAGCCACCTTTTATTTTGCAATTTATTATCTTTACCTTGCAATAATAAACCCAAGTTATCCATTTGTGCGAGCTCTAAGAGCTTTATTATTAAGTCCTCTTTTGAGGGTATTTTATCTGTCTTCCAATTTTTTGCCACTAATATTCTCGCCGCCGTTATAATATATTAATGTATACATTTATGCATATGTTTGTTAGCTGCCCTGAGCCCGCCACGGCGGGGAGGGCCGGATATAAATTTAATAAATAAAATAAACCATCTGGGTAATTTGGCCCCTTGCTTGGGAGTCAGCCCGGCGGAACTCCCTGAGACTAACTTCTTAGCCCATTTACGCAGAAAGGGCCTGCGGTTCTTCAAAGAACCCAAGCGGAGGTGTTCAAGGCCTGCTGGCGATTTCAAAACGATAAACCTTTAAAATAAATACAGTCGCTGATCAATAGGGTGAGAAAGGACAGGCTGAGCCTTGATTCAAAGCTGGGAGAAGGAGGAGGAGGAGGAGGAGAAGAGTTAGATTTACACCCCGCCCTTCACTCGGAGTCTCAGAGCAGCTTACAAACTCCTTTCCCTTCCCCTCCCCACAACAGACACCCTGTGAGGTAGGTGGGGCTGAGAGAGCTCTTTCAAGGACTGCTCTTGAGAGAACACCTCAGTGATTGACAGAAGAGGAGGAGAAGGAGGAGATTGGATTTATACCCCGCCCTTCACTCGGAGTCTCAGAGCGGCTTACAAACTCCTTTCCCTTTCCCTCCCCACAACAGACACCCTGTGGGGCAGGTGGGGCCGAGAGAGCGTTTTTGAGAACTGCTCTTGAGCTCAGAGCCCCTACTTGGCATGCAGAAGGTCCCCGGTTCGATCCCCGGGATCTCCGCTTTAAAAAGGACCAGGCAGGAGGCGACGCGAAAGGCCTTTCTCTGCCTGAGACCCCGGAGAGCGGCTGCCAGTCTGAGTAGACAAGACTGATGTTGATGGACCGAGAGGGTTTGATTCAGTATAAAGCAGCTTCATGGGTTCTTGACATCCAACAAGACAGGATTTGCTCTTTTAAGAATTCTGGGGAGTGGGGGGAGGAGCGTTCTCTCACCGAAAAAGCAATTTTTCACCCACTGGCCTGATCCAACACGGCTTCTCTTATGTCCTTATGTCTGGGGCAGTGATGATCTGTCTTCTTGGTGCTCAAGTGGGCCACAGTGGGAGGGCTTCTGGTCTGGCCCCACTGGAGGACCTTCTGATAGCCCCTGGGTTTGGGCCACTGTGTGACACAGAGTGTTGGGCCAGATGGGCCATTGGCCTGATCCAACCTGGCTTCTCTTATGTTCTTATGTCTGGGGCAAGGGATGCTCTGTGTTCTTGGCGCTGGGGAGGGGCAATAGTAGGAGGGCTTCCAAGGTTCGACTGGGGAGGGGCAATAGTAGGAGGGCTTCCAGAGTTCCAGGCCCACTGGTGGACTTCCTGAGGACCCCTGGGTTTTGGCCACTGTGTGACACAGAGTGCTGGACTGGATGGGCCACTGGCCTGATCCAGAGCTTTTCTCTTGGAAAAGGAGGTGCCGGAACTCTCCAGAGGGAAATAAAAGTTTTCAATCTGTATACTGAAAACGGATGAACTTTTAAACATTTAAAAAAGAACTTTGTTGAAGAGGTTCTGGGACTCTGTTCCGGCACGTGCCCCCAGAAAAAAAGCCCTGCCGTCTTACGTTCTTATGTTCTTAAGCCTGTCTCGCTAACCTTGAGGACTAGGAACCTGGGTTTTGCTTTGCACTTTCCCCATAAACTAAATTGTGGTAAAACTGTCACCGATTCCGCACTCGCAGGGCAGCATCGCAGAATCCAGGCGGCCTGCCAGAAACTACCTGCTCCCTTCCGAATCAACTAAGATGGCACCGGCCAAGAACTTTGCCTCCTCCCCAGCAACTCACCTTTAGGGACGAACTTGAGAGAGCTGCTGAATATTCAGAAGCGAGACTGACCCTTCTTTGGGCCGTCGTTGAGAAATTCATGGCCCAGACTGTTGCCACACTTCCCGCAGAGCACCTGGGAAGAAATCGAGAAGAGGAAATGGTTATGAGGAACTCACCCAGACAGCATTCAAGCACCAGAGAGTTCGGCTTGGTCTCCTGTCTCTCTACAGCGGCGGTGGGGGAAAGCACTCTAGGCGTGCTCAGAGGCATGGGCCCTCCTGGACTCTCCCACGCTCACCTTCAAGGCACCTGGGCGCTCTTCGTATTTGGAGACGCTGTCGATGTGGATGGTTTCGGTGAACGCCGGCCATGGGGACGAATGGGCGTATTTTGTTTTGCTGGAAAAGAGTTCGTAGCCGCATCTGGCGCAAACGTAGATCCCTGCGTGCAAAGATGGGGAGAGCGGCCGGATTTCTCACATGATTTTTTAACATGTCTCACAAATGACAGATGGCAAACACAGGCAGAGGGGCTCTTAGCAATTTGGGTTTCGGCTGTAATAACTTCTGCAGGCACAGGCCCAAGTTGAACACAGTGTTCCCTCGAAGCTGAGTTAGTGTGAGCTAGCTCACCGTTTTTTAGCCTCCAGCTCGCCCATTTTTGTCTCAGCTCAGGAAGGATGGCTCCAGAGCAAACTAATTTATGCAGCAGCCAAGTCGCTCGCTCACAACTTTAATGTGAACTTCACTCCCTTTCTCACAATACAAGAACTTGTGGGCACTCCATGAAATTGCTGAGCAGTCAGGTTAGAACAGATAAAAGGAAGTCCTTCTTCACCCAAAGAGTGATTAACACATGGAACTCACTGCCACAGGAGGGGGCGGCGGCTACAAGCATGGATGGCTTCAAGAGGGAATTAGATAAGCCACATGGAGCAGAGGTCCATCAATGGCTATTAGCCACAAGGTATAGATAGGGGCTCTCAGTCTGGGGCAAGTGATGCTCTATATTCTTGGTGCTTTGGGGAGTGGGGGGGGAGTGGGAGGGGCTTTTAGTGTCCTGGCCCCACTGCTGGACCTCCTGAGGGCACCTGGTCTTTTTGGCCACTGTGTGACAGAGTGCTGGACTGGATGGGCCATTGGCCTGATCCAAAATTACGTTCTCTTATGTTCTTAATGCCAGTATCTCCCAAAGCAGGATTTTTGCTCACAAGACTCCACGGCTTAGAGGGAGCATTGGTTGAACATGATGCTGGATCGAGACACAAACGCTCAGCTCTGGGAATCTGCGTGTGCATGGTGTCCCTCGTGTAGAGCGGGTTGCCCCCCATGGGCAGAAGACTCACGGGCCACGTATCTCCACGCTCAGCAGCCCAGTTTTACACAAGAGGTGCCCCGTGCGGGCAAAGTCACACCAGAGTCACGTTGCCAACGGTGCCTGACCCGGCACAGCTGCTTCCAAGCAAATCCCCGGCACATAATTCTTGACAATCCTCTCTCCCGGACTCACAACCGGCTTTTGCAACACAGAGAGAGACAAGATTTCTCTGTTGCATCAGCCGCTCGCCTAAAAAGGACTGGGGGGAAGGGTCAGAGACCTCGGGCCGGAGTGGGGGGAGGGAATCGCCTTCTCCAAGATGGAGCCACCACCTGCCAAAGTGGGCTTGAAGAGGGGATCTGTCACCACTGAAACCCCCCCCCCACACGCACACAAACCTCTTACCAATGCTCCCTCTAAGCCGTGGAGTCTTGTGAGCAAAAATTCTACTGTGTGAGCGACCGGCATGAAAGTTGTGCGCGAGCCATTTGGCTACTGCATCAATGAGTCTGCTCTGGAGCCCTCCGTCCCAAGCTAGGGCAAAAACGTGTGAGCAGGAGGCTAAAAGAACTGTGAGCTAGCTCACACTCGCTCAGCTTAGAGGGAACACTGCCTATTGCCTCCAGAGTGTGAATCCCCTCTGGATAGCTATAAGGAGACCATGGAGGGGGGCTTCCCCCTCTCCCTCCTTTTGGGTTGGGAAATCGCTGGAGATTGGGGGGTACTAGATCTATGGGGGGGTACAGCCCGGGGAGGGGGAGGTTTTGGGGAGGGGGAGCCATTCCCGCATCCTATAAATGCCGCCGAGTCCACCCTCCAAACCCGCCATTTTCTCCAAGGGGAACTGGTCTCTCCAGTCTGGAGATAAGCTGCCGTTCCGGGAGATCTCCAGGCCTCGCCTGGAGGCTGGCAAGCAACCCGTTCGGGTTTATCTTAAGGGACTTTCTGCATCTGCAGATCCGGGATCAGCCTTTCTGGGGAACGGGGGCTGGGGGGGAGCGAACCCCCTCGACAGATAACGGGAGAAGGACTCAAAAGCAGCCCCCCCCCCCCGAATTTCCCAGCTCACATGGGGGGCTTTCTTCC
>NW_015168144.1:59689-100666 GCF_001447785.1 Gekko japonicus | reverse complement strand
GAGGGACTCCAATGGGGTGTAACTGCCTCAGGGTCTACCTTCCAAAGTGGCCATTCCGCCCCCCCCCCTGAACTGATCTCTTGTCGCTGATTGGTCATAATAGCAGGACTCCAGACACCACCTGGAGTTTGGCAACTCTAGTCCTCAGGGTGACTAGCCCCACTCCCGGTGGCCAACTACAGCGACCAGTGGGGACCACAGAAACCACAACCAGGCCGGACTATTAAAATTTATTTTATTTATTCAATTCATTCATTCATACCCCCGCCCTTTCTCCCCAACAGGGTTTCGAAGTGGCCTAAGTCATTTGCCTCTCCATAATAGCAGAACTCCAGACACCACCTGGAGGTTGGCAACTCTAGTCCTCAGGGTGACTTGCCCCTCTTCCCAGTGTTGTTCGAGCTCCCTTCTTGGCAGCCCTGTAGATTCTGAAGACCCTCTGCTATTAGATAACCAGGACAGCAAGAAGAGTCCGAAAGTTCTCCCTGCTGCGATCTGCCACCCTGCAATCTAGAGCAGCTGCCTCCGGGCATGTACAGAGTGCATTTCCCTCAACTGCTGTTGAGAGAGCCCACAGTCCACTCTCACTCAATTGCAGCCTCCCCCAGGTGGGAAGGGGGGCGACAGTCTCGTGAGCAATGTTCCCTCTAAGCTGTGGAGTCTTGTGAGCAAAAATTGTACTTTGTGAGCGACTGGCGTGAAAGTTGTGAGGGAGCCATTTGGCTACTGCTTAAACCAGTTTGCTCTGGAGCCCTCCTTCCTGAGCGAAGACAAAAATATGCGAGTGGGAAGCTTAAAAACTGAGAGCTAGCTCACACTAACTCAGTTTAGAGGGAGCACGGGGTGTCTGTTGTGGGGAGGGGAAGGGAAAGGAGTTTGTAAGCCGCTCTGAGACGCCAAGTGAAGGGCAGGCTATAAATCCAATCTCCTCCTCCTCCTCCTCCTCCTCTTCTTTTTCTTCTTCTTCTTCCTTAGGGTCCAACTCTTGCAGCCAACTCTTGGGGAGGGCAGGGACTTCAAGGGGTTACATAATGCCGTGGAGTCCACTTTTGTTTGTTTTAGCAGCGTCCAAAATTAGATCTAAGACTAAGGGGATGGTTACCTGATTAAATCTGTTTTAGCCTTTTTATTAGCACAATTCGTAGTCAGTTTTAATCTGATTCTAATGGTGGTAATTTTTATTATTGCTATGGTGTCTTTGGTATAGTGCCAGTTCGGTGTAGTGGTTAAGTGTGTGGACTCTAATCTGGGAGGACCGGGTTTGATTCCCCACTCCTCCACTTGCACCTGCTGATGTGACCTTGGGTCAGTCACAAGCTCTGGCACAGCTGTCCTTGAAAAAGAGCAGTTTGTGTCAGAGTTCTCTCAGCCCCACCCACCTCACAGGGTGTCTGTTGTGGGGAGGGGAAGGGAAAGGAGTTTGTAAGCCGCTCTGAGACACCTTTGGATAGTGAAGGGCGGGGTATAAATCCAAATCCAATCTCTTCTTCTTCTTTTGTATTTTGTAATGGCTTAATACCAGGGCTATTTTTGGGCAGGAACGCACAGGAACGGCGTTCCGGCTGGCTCCTGAGTTGGCCACGTCCAGCAGGAACTCATTAGCATAATAGGCCACACCCAACAGCAGGAACTCATTAGGATTGGCTACATTAGGGGTGTGTGGCCTAACATGCAAAGGAGTTCCTGCTCCCGCCCTCCTTAGGCTCCACCCTCAAAATCTCCTGATATATTTCCCAACCAGGAGCTGGCAACTCTAAGTGAAAGGCACACCAGTGGGAAAAGCTGCCCAGCTCCTTGCTTGGCTCAAAGCCTGCAGCTTGCCTACTCCTGAGTTGGGTTGCCAGCTCTGGGCTGGGAACTACCTGGAGATTTGGGGGTGGAGCCTGAGGACGGTGGGGCTTGGGGAGGAAAAGGGTTTCCATGGGGTACAATGCCATAGACTCCACCTTCCACAGTGGTCATTTTCTCCAGGGGGGACTGGTCTCTGTCGCCTGGAGATCAGTTGTGATACTGGGAGATCTCCAGTCATCACCTGGAGGCTGGCAACCCAAGCCTCACAGGGCACTGCCCCCAAGACAGCTTTCAAGGATCCAAATTAAAACCATAACTATAGTTAGAATTAACCATCCTAAAAAAAAAACCCTGGAATGAAGCCGACATACAGTAAGGGCACGCTTTTCAGAACGACAGAAAGAAAGAATTGTGGCCAGCTACAGCGACCAACGGCGACCACAGAAACAATAACCGGGCCGGACTGTTTTAAAAATTTATTTTATTTATTCAGTTCATTCATACCAATGCTCCCTCTAAGCTGTGGAGTCTTGTGAGCAAAGTTTCTACCTTGGGAGCTACGGGCGTGAAAGTTGTGAGCGAGCCATTTGGCCGCTGCATAAATTAGTTTGCTCCGGAGCCTTCCTCCCTGAGCTAAGACAAACATCGGTGAGCTGGAGGCTAAAAAAACTGTGAGCTAGCTCACACCAACTCAGCTTAGAGGGAACACTGATTCATACCCCGTCCTTTCTCCCCAACAGGGTTTCAAAGTGGCCTACGTCATTTGCCTCTCCTCTATCTCATCCTCACAACCGCCCTTTGAGGTAGGCGAGGCTGAGAGAATGTGTGTGACTGGCCCAAGGTCACCCAACAAGCTTCCATAGCACAAGTGAAAATTCGAACTCGGGACCTTCAGATACTAGTCCGACAAATATCAGCAAGAAGACAGGTGGGGGTGGGAGAGAGGCTTTGCCCTCCCTTAGTAGCACCGTGAAGCAAACTAACAATATATCTATTATTAATTCACTATATGTTGGATGGAATTGTTTTACCATAACATATGCGGTATATTCAGGCGGTCAGCCGTATTGGCAGGTGGGGCTGAGAGACCTCTGACAGAAACTGCTCTTTTCAAGAACAGCTCTGACAGAACTGTGGCTTGCCCAAGGTCATCCAGCAGCTGCAAGTGGAGGAGTGGGGAATCAACCCCGGTTTTCCCAGATTAGAGTCTGCGCACTTGACCGCTACACCAAACTGAACCAAACCACAAAACAGGAAGACAACTTTATTAAAATATGGTATCCTGTTGTAGATTATTTGACACAACATGGAGTCTTATCCAGTTAATAATTATTATAAAACCTTATTATACTTTTGAAAGTGGTTTTAAGTTGTTGATATACTTTACTTGGGTTGACGATATTACGGAAACTCACCCGTAAGATAATGGAAAGATTTTAGTGAATGTTTTGAAAACTAGCTAAAACATGAACACGGTTCTGTGTATCTTTTACCTGTACTGAAGAGCCTGAATTGGTATATTCACTGCTATTATTGTTATTTTTGTAAAAATAATAATTAAAAAAAAGATCGACAAAGATTTATTCAAGGCATGAGCTTTTGTGTGCGCGCACACTTTCCCCAAACACAATAGAATTAGCTTGCGTCACGGTCAATGCTCCCTCTGAGCTGTGGAGTCCTGTGAGCAAAAATTCTACTTTGCGAGCTGCTGGCATTCAAGTTGTGAGCGAGCAATCTAGCTACTGCATACATTAGTTGGCTCTGGAGCCCTCCTTTCTGAGCTAAGACAAAAATGTGTGTTGTTGTTCAGTCGCACAGTCGAGTCCGACTCTTCGCGACCCCATGGACTAGATCCCGCCAGGCCCTCCTGTCTTTCGCTGTCCTCTGAAGTTTGCTCAATTTCATGTTCATTGCGTCGATGACACTGTCTAACCATCTCATCCTTTGCCGTCCCCGTCTTCTTTGACCTTCAGTCTTTCCCAGCATCAGGGTCTTCTCCAGTGAGTGCTCCCTTCTCATTGGGTGGCCAAAGTATTTGAGCTTCAGTTTCATTATCTGGCCTTCCAGGGAACAGTCAGGGTGGATTTCTTTGAGGATCGACTGATTTGATCAAAAATGTGTGAGCCGGAGGCTAAAAGAAGTATGAGCTAGCTCACACTCACTCAGCTTAGAGGGAACACTGCGAAGTTTATAGTGCTCTCACAGTTTTTTATACCATCTAACCAGTCATCCCCGTTTGTGTTTTGCTTTCTCTCTTAGGACCTGTCAATGAACACTGCAGAGGACCTGCCCCTCCCCGACACTGTGAACCCCCCCAGGCCAAGGATCTGAGTTCCCAGGAGGGGGGTATCCGCAGCTGTCCTGAACCGACCCCTTGTTGCAGGAAGGATGGGGGGAAGGAAGCCCCGCCTCTTTGCCACCATTGGCCAGCTCTGCTTTGTGGTATCCATGGGGGAGGCAGGGATGGAGGAGGGGGGCTCGGCATGGGATTGGGGGGGGGTTCTTGAAAACCTGCAGGCAGGAGAAGAGATGCTGTTTGGAGCCTCTTTGTTCTAGTCACAGTTGGGTTTGGGGGCCCCGACGCCTGGCCCTGCAGTTCTGTGGTTCTGTCTTCTTATCCCCTTTGCAAAGCCATTGTCTTGGGGGCGGGTGGGGGGGGGGGGGCGGCGTGCTCGCATGTGCGTGGATCCTTTGGTTGCACACCAATCGCTCTTGCTGCCCCCCACACACACACACACACTCCAAGGCAGCATGGAGATGAACCAGCCCCTGGCTGTGGATTTGCTCACAGCCTACCGGGGAAGGCCCTCTCCCTGGGCGGCCTCCCTTCCTCCCTGCCGCTGGACCACTGCCGCAGCATCTTCCGCAGCCGAAGGAGCGGAGGATGCCGCTGCTTCCCCAGCATCCCTGGCACTGTGTCCCTGACGCCGGCCTGCGGTGCTCTTCCCCATTTCCCACCGCCTGCCTCCTCCCCCGTCAGGACAGGAATGGCTGGAGCAGCGTTGTCGTTCCAGCTTAAGTCTGGGTCGGATCAAGCGGCGATCCTCCTGTCCAGGCCGGTAGGTAATCTCCTGCCGACATCTGCTGCACCACGTGAAAGGGATCAGCACACGGCCACGGGAAGCCGGAGGAAGGCCGCCGAAAGGGAGCCCACCCGAGACCTCCGCCGCAGTCCCTGTGAGTGTGTTTGACGTGTTATGCTCGGGGGGGGGCAAAGGGTACGCAGCTAGAGTGCACCTTGGGAGGTGGTTTTTTTTTTTAATTTAAATTTAATTCTATCGATGAAAATGTCAGTCACTACCCTCTCAAACCACCGTACAGTTGCTTATGACAGAGAGACTAGTATTACAGCAGTGTTCCCTCTAAGCTGAGCCAGTGTGAGCCAGCTCACAGTTTTTTAGCCTCCGGCTCACACGTTTTTGTCTTCGCTCAGGGAGGAGGAGGAGGGCTCCAGAGCAAACCAATTTACGCAGGAGCCAAATCGCTCACTCACAACTTTAGTGCCAGTCGCTCGCAAAGTAGAGTTCTTGCTCACAGGGCTCCACAGCTTAGAAGGGACCATTGACGAGTCGTACTTTTCAGTAAATCAGAACAAACAAACATTTACGATAAGGTGAAATACTTTGAATAAGCAGGATCTGAGTATATATTGCCGTGCTTGACAGTGATGATTGACATAGACTAGGGCAGCAGATCGTAGATGTAGTTCTAGAATAGTGGCTATTATGCCTACGTCTGGGTGTGACACCTATTACAAATGATGTGTTAGAGGTATGATGCAAGTAAGAACACCTATTGTGAATTAAGAGTGCAGTATGTTTAAATAAGCTGGAGGGTGGACTTTGCAAATAAGGTGGACTTTGCAAAACAGAATAAGGGGATGTGGGGGGGAGGTATTTGTGAATTTCTTGCATTGTGCAGGGGGTTGGACTAGATGACCCTGGAGGTCTTTTCCAACTCTATGATTCTGTGATCTGTGACAACTTCTATCCGGGCTAACTTTTGTTGGGGGGAGAGAGAGTGCGCAAGGGTGGAGGGAAATTCAGATGGAAGACCTGAAATGAGGCACCCAATCTGTTGCAGGTAGGTTCATATTTTGTGCCGTTCTTACCATTTTGTGCTATTGGTTTGACGCCCTGGGCTTTAGAAGAGGCCACTGTGCACCGAAAGTGAGCTAGATGCGAAAAGGCACGGTCTCCGTTGCAGACAGACAAACGGGGGCATCGATATTCTGTGGTAAGAGGATAAAACTGCTCTGCGCGCACCGGGAGGCACGCATTTATAACGACCGAGAATCTGTGTCGGGGAATTAAAGGGCTAACCCGTTTGGTAGGCAGGGTGACGCTGGTCCCGCCGCAGGAGAGGTTGGGGGCAGGAACGAGTACCCGTGGCTCTTTTCAGCTCATGCCACTGGCGCAGAGAAGGTAGTCTGGTTCCGAAGCCAGCTGCAAAGTGACCTGACGGACTCGGCCCTCTCCTTTTGATTTCCTTACCCTGCCAGTCCCCAGTCCAGTCCCCAGTCCTTGCTCTCCACCTGCACGAGGTCGTCTCTGGCTGCACACGGGGGCTGTGGCGCATCGATGCCACACAGGTGCCAAGGAGAAGCACCTTCCGCTTTCCCCCTGGACCGCTCGACACAGGCTGGAGTTTGGAAGATAAACAGGACAGAGAGGGATTGCGGCATGCCGGGGCAGCCCTGGGCTTGATGGAGACATCTCTCTCCTGCCAGGAAGGCGGCTTCCCAAAGGAAGAACTGGCACGGGGGCAGGAGACTTTGCCGGGCACCTTCTCCGCTGGCGCATTCCGAGGCTGATCAGGTGAGCCGCACAGAAAGTTTGGAAGGGAGGGGGAGACTTTGCATTCTGACGTGCCCTTCCGCGGGGTGATAGAAGGGTAGAGAACGAGGGTTATGCAAAAGGAGAAGTCAGGGAGACTTTGTTTCCTGGTAGAAGAAATGTTGAGTCCAGTCAGCGCCACCTTGCTGAAAAATTAGATCCCTGCCCCCAGGAGCTTCCAAAGGAAATTTCCAGAGTCAGGATGACAATAGAGGCGGGAGAGACACCAGAGAGGAGGAGGAGGAGGAGACTGGATTTATACCCTGCCCTTCACTACCCGAAGGAGTCTCAGAGCGGCTATGAACCAAATAGGGCTAAGCTAAACCATATATATATATTAAAAAGTACAAATATTTATTAAGGTGTACACGTGTTAAAACTTTCCTGATTAAGAATATCTTTGTCTAAGATCAGACTGTAAAAGCTTGTCCACTATACATATAAATGATGGGTAAAAACTTTACAACTGAAGACCAAATGCGTTACAGAGCGGCTTACAATCTCCTTTCCCTTCCCCCTCCCCACTACAGG
Organism: Gekko japonicus; assembly: GCF_001447785.1. Classification (NCBI taxonomy): domain Eukaryota; kingdom Metazoa; phylum Chordata; class Lepidosauria; order Squamata; family Gekkonidae; genus Gekko; species Gekko japonicus. Next base: position 93,509 of record NW_015168144.1, on the reverse strand, counting down.
CACCCTGTGAGGTAGGCGGGGCTGAGAGAGCTCTCTCGAGAACTGCTCCTGAGAGAACAGCTCTGAAAGAACTTGTGACTGACCCAAGGTCACCCAGCTGGCTGCATGTGGAGGAGCGGGGAATCAAACCGGGTTCTCCCAGGTTAGAGTCCGCACACTTAGCCACTACAGCAAACTGGCTGGCCGTTACAAGGGAGGGAAGGGAAGGAAAACCAAGAGGTACTGGGGCTCCACTGAAATGCACAATTTTCTTTCCTGATCCTTTACCGTGAGGCGTCCTTCCCTTTTGCACAAAGCTCGATGCTACATTTTCAGGTGTAAAAGACCATACAGCTCCGGGGCATTTCCCATGTGCCGCGTAGAACTCCTATTTCTGTTAAAGATACACGACAGCCACGGAAGAACAGAGAGTGGGAACAGAGTTTGAGTTCAGTAAAACCGTTGAGACTGACAAAGTTTCATTCAAGGTATAAGCTTTCGTGCACACGAAAGCTTACGCCTTGAATGAAACTTTGTGGGTCTCAACGGTTTTACTGAACTCAAACTCGGTGCTGCTGCTTCGGACCAACACGGCGACCCCACCTGGATCTCTTTGAATCTAGAATGAATGTAGTGCCATAATCCATGTATCAAACAAAACCAAGTCTTTGGTTTTTCACAGGAGACAGCCTTCAGTCATCCAAAATCCGAAAGCCGCTTTTTTGTAAGGACGGAGGGGCGTCGCGGATAACTCCACAACTGTTAGTAGCAGTTAGTAACAAACATTATTTGCCTGTTGCCCAAGGAATGCTACTGAGGAAAGGCTGCAAGAGTTGGGTCTGTTTCGCCTGGGAAAGAGAAGGCTTAGAGGGGACACGATTGCAGTCTTCAAATATCTGAAGGGCTGTCATGTAGAAGAGGGAGCGGATCTCTTCTCTCTTGCTCCGGGTTGCAAGACTAGATCTAATGGGTGGGAATTACAAGGGAGTCGATACCGGCTAAATATCAGGAGAGACTTCCTAACTGAAAGAGTGGTTGAGCAGTGGAACGGACTGCTTCGGGAGGTGGTGGATGCTCCTTCGCTGGACGTTTTCAAGCGGAGGCTGGGCGACCATCTTTCAGGTGTGTTGTAGGGCTATCTTTCGGCTGTGCTCCTGCAGAGTGCAGGGGGTTGGGCTAGATGACCTGCAAGGTCTCTTCCAACTCTAACATTCTATGATTCTATGATCCTGGTTATCTATGACCTAGAAGGGAAAATACGAAGCAGCTACTGGAGGCGGTCCCTACTCACTAGGAATTTCCTGGCTGAGTAGCCTTACAGAGAAGGAATTTCTACCCAGACTCTGAAACAGGACTTTGGTGCCACCTGGACAGGGTTGCCAGCCTCCAGGTGGGGCCTGGAGATCTCCAGGAATTGCAATTCCTCTCCAGATGACAGAGATCAGTTCCCCTGAAGGCAACGACAACTTTGGAAGGTGGACTCTACGGCATCACGTCTCTGCCGAGTTCCCTCTCCACCCCCAATTCCACCCCCCAAAATATCCAGGAATTTCCCAACCTGGAGTTGGCAACCTTAGGCAATCAATATCATCTATGGCTCATGCCTGTTTGCTTCCTCTCCTTGGATATTCAGCTCAGCGTGGACGTTGCGACGTATGATGGTTTTGCCAAAATCTGCTTGCCGAGAAGAGAGCTACGCAGTTCATCTAGGCTTAGCGCAGTTAATGTTAGCCGTCGGAGGTCTTGCGGAGTGAGTAGAAATGCTGAACTGCCCTTACTTCAGCTGGGTAGGAGGGCATGATTTGCCCCTCCAGAGACCTGTGTTGAGGGTGTGCGCTTGTACGTCCACAGGCCCCTTTCCAGTCGCCTAGAGAATGCTGGAGCATAGCTCTTGGATAACACCCTTCACTGCCACAGGAAGTGGTGGCAGCTACAAGCATGGATGGCTTCAAAAGGGAATTAGATAAGCATATGGAGCAGAGGTCCATCAGTGGCTATTAGCCACAAGGTATAGATAGGGACTCTGGGGCAAGTGATGCTCTGTCTTCTTGGTGCTTGGGGGGGGGGGCGACAGTGGGAGGGCTTCTAATGTCCTGGCCCCACTGGTGGACCTCCTGATGGCACTGGTATTTCTGGCCACTGTGTGATACAGAGTGTTGGGCTGGATGGGCCTTTGGCCTGATCCAACATTGGCGTCTCTTATGTTCTTATGTACCCTGTTTTCTTACAAAGTCCTTGCTGTGGTTTTGCTTTTATTTGTTTAGATAGTTATACCCCTTTTCTCTCTCCAACCACGACAAAAGCAGCTTACAACGTCATTCTCCTCTCTTCCCTTTTACTCTCACAACAGCCCTGCAAGGTAGGTTAGTTGACAAGAGAGTGAGTGGCAGTGTTCCCTCTAAGCTGAGTGAGCTAGCTCACAGTTTTTTTAGCCTCCGGCTCACACATCTCTGTCCCAGCTCAGGAAGGGAGGGCTCCAGAGCCACACTAATTTATGCAGCAGCCCAATCGCTCGATCACAACTGTAATGCCAGGAGCTCACAAAGTAGAACTTTCGCTCACAAGACTCCACAGCTTAGAGGAAGCCTTGGTCCCAGCCCTTGCAAAACCACCTCCTTTGCCCGTTGCTTCTGTTTTCTTAAGAATTATCAGTCCGGGAGAGAGGCAGAAACACCGGAGATCCGGTTTCAGAACCACATACAGCTTAGAGGGAGCATTGGTCCCAGCCCTTTCAAAACCACCTCCTTTGCCCATTGCGTCTGTTTTCTTAAGAATCATCAGTCCAGGAGAGAGGCAGAACCACGGAGCACCTCTCCTGCCCAGGGATGGAGCGTTGCCCGAGCAATCATACTCTTTAGCGTCTGTCTGCTGCCAAGAGGACATTTGCTGCGCTGGTCCCGTCAGCAGCCAAGGTCAGAGGAACTTTTATTTATTTAGAGCCTCTCCACCTCACTTTTCCGGAAACAAAGTGTTTTGCAGAAAGGGAAGAGAGGACCTCTCCTGCCCAGGGATGGAGCGTTGCCTGAGCAATCATACTCTTTAGCTTCCGTCTGCTGCCAAGAGGACATTTGCTGTGCTGGCAGCCAAGGTCAGAGGAACTTTTACTTATTTAGAGCCTCTCACCTCACTTTTCCGGAAACAAAGTGTTTTGCAGAAAGCCTAAACCCAGGTCCAGACATTGCACAAAACAGTTAAGGATAGCACAAAAAACACGTACTGTGCACCGGAGGCCTACCAGAGAGCCAGTGTGGCGTAGTGGTTAAGAGCACGGACGCTAATCTGCGAGAACCGGGTTTGATTCCCCACTGCTCCACATGCAGCAGGCTGGGTGACCTTGGGTCAGCCACAAGTTCCCTTAGAGCTGTTCTCTCAAGAGCAGTCTTCGAGAGAGCTCTCTCAGCCCCACCTACCTCACAGGATGTCTGTTGTGGGGAGGGGAAGGAGATTGTAAGCTGCTCTGAGACTCCAAGTGAAGGGCAGGGTATAAATCCAATCTCCTCCTTCTCCTTTCTGTATGTGTGTATGTTAAGGCCCTTCCAAATTACGGAGACCCTATGAATAGTGGGAGGGCTTCTAGTCTCCTGGCCCCACTGCTGGACCTCCTGATGGCACCTGGTGTTTTTGGCCACAGTGTGACACAGAGTGTTGGACTGGATCGGCCATTGGCCTGATCCAACATTGGCTCCTCTTGTGTTCCTATGTTTTTATGTGTGTGTGATGAAGCCAACGGCAGGGATTGGCTGAACTGCTGTGATGTCACAGAGAGCCAGGGCTGACACAATAACAGGGATAACAAGCTCTCATAACAGCCCGGCTCAGGCCTTGCAAACGGAGGGCCTTTGGGGCTTCCTTGACGGAGTCCCTCCATCTCTTGTCGGGTCTTCCCCTTTTCCTGCCCCCTTCCGCTTTTCCGAGCATCCTTCCCAGGAACCCCGGTCTTCTCATAATGTGACCAAAGTACAACAGCCTCAGTTTAGCTTCTAGGGAGCGTTCAGGCTTGACTTTTTGGTCTAGAACCCACTGATTTTGCCTTTTGGATGAGAGAGAGCCCGTTTGGGGTAATGGTTAGGAGTACGGACTCTAAACTGGGAGAACCGGGTTTGATTCCCCCACTCCTCCTCCACATGCAGCTGCTGGTGTGGCCTTGGGTCAGTCACAAGTTCTCTCAGAGCTGTTCTCTCAAGGGCAGTTCTCGAGAGAGCTCTCTCAGCCCCACCTACCTCACAGGGTGGCTGTTGTGGGGAGGGGAAGGGAAAGGAGTTTGTAAGCCGCTCTGAGACTCCGAGGGAAGGGTGAGGTATAACTCCAGTCTCTCCTCCTCTTCTTCTTCTTTCTCTTCTTCCTCTTCTTCTTCCTCTTCTCCACTTCTTCCTCTTCCTCCTCCTCTTCTTCCTCTTCGTCCTCCTCCTCTTCCTCCTCTTCTTCTTCTTCTCGGGATCCGTTAAACTCTCCTCCGGCACCACATTTCAAAGGAATCAACTTCCTTCCTGCCAGCTTTCTTCACTTCACCTTTTGCCCCCCCCAAACCCCAGCCTTTCCCCCTTTCCTCGCAGCCAGAGGTGCGTGTTTTGACAGCTGCTCGCCGCATCTTTCCCAGCTCTGCGATATCCCTCCTGACACAGGCTCAGAGGTTCGAAACCCGTGCAGTCGAGCAGGCGGCCTACGCCTCCCCTGCCCTCTAGGTGCTGCCATTTTAAATCAGGTCAGCCGTTCATCCCGGAGAGATTTCTGTAGCGCTCCCCTGGTGCGTGCTCGGCGCCGAGCGGGATTTATTATCTGTGGCAGGTGCCTCCGATGGCGGAGAGACGGCCGGGGCGGCCTCTTCCCTCTCCGGCTCCGCAACACCGGAGAAGAGAGTGCCGGAGCATCGGAGAGAGCCAGGCTGCGGGGCAGAGAGATGGCAGGGAGCCGCATTTGGCAGCTCTGCAAGGGCATTTTGTCTGCTCTGCCTGGGGACTGAGGACCCTTTGGCTACACAATCATAGGAAGGCACTTTCCGGACCAGAAGTTATGACCCGTGAAACACCACTTGGCATGTGATTGCATCTTCGGAGGCACGTTTATTCTGTGCCTGGTGGTTTCATTTTGGAACCACTTTTTTTCTGGTCCTTCTTGTATTTATATTGTATATCTGTATGATTGTACTGTACTGCAGGGGTCATTTTGTAGAAAAAGAGGTGCAGGAGCTCATTAGCATAACTCATTAGCATGACATATTTGCATATGCCACACCCCCTGACATCACCGGAATTGTGTCAGAAGGCAACACCCACCGCTCAGGCGCCACTGGACTGTTTTGGATTGCTAGCTATTGGCGGGGGGGGGGGGGACCCGCCTGCGGGGGGGGGGGGAACCTGCAGATCTGCCCTCACAGAGGAGGGAGAGCTTGTACCTGAATAAAACTTGGTCTTAAAGGTGCCACTGGACTGTTTTGGGCAGGGGAAACTCTGCAACTTACCTGGCTTCTTCTTGCTCTGACTGAGGGCTGCTGGGAACAGGGGGTGGGGCTTGTTGCATGTGCCCGCCCCCTGGGCTCTTTACTGCCGGAGCTCCGCTCCTGTGCGCTCCTGCAGGAAATGACCCCTGTTACAGATATATTAAGCTTTTATTGTTGGCCCTCTTTTCTATTTGACTAACCTTTTCAGGTTCTGGGCCACATCCCCACCAGCAGGGGATGGGGAGGTAAGGGTTGCCAGATCCAGGTCGGGAAACTCCTGGAAATTTGGGGATGGGGACTGGGGAGGACGGGGACCTCAGTGGGGCACAATGCCACAGAGTCCACCCTCCAAAGCATCCCTTAATTCCAGGAGAACTGGTCTCTATAGTCTGGTTTCTGTAGACTATAGACATCAGTTCCCACTGCAGAAATGGGATGTTTTGGAGGGTGGACTCTGTGGACTTGTACCCCACTGAGGTCCCCCTCCACCCCAGTCCCCATCCCCAAATCTCCAGGAGTCCCCCAAACTGGATCTGGCAAACCTACCCTCCCCTTCCCCTGCTGGTGGCCAGGAGCAACCTGGGAACCCTACTTTTGGTAGATTGTTAAACGGAATGCAGGCCAGGTAAAAAGGCTGGATGAGAACATAAGAGAAGCCAATGTTGGATCAGCCCAATGGCCCATCCAGTCCAGTACTCTAGGTCAAACAGTGGTCAAAACCCAGGTGCCATCAGGAGGTCCACCAGTGGGGCCAGAACTCCAGAAGCCCTCCCACTGTGGCCCCCCGAGCACCAAGAAGACAGAGCATCACTGCCCCAGAAATAAGAAATAAGAGAAGCCATGTTGGATCAGGCCAGTGGCCCATCCAGTCCAACACTCTCTGTCATACAATGGCCAAAAATATCAGGTGCCCTCAGGAGGTCCACCAGTGGGGTCAGGACACTATGAATGCAGGCTAGTGAGCCCCGGGCCTTTCTTTGTCCATCTGTGGACCGTGGGGTTCTTTAGAAAGGTCTCAAATCTGTTCAATGCAGGGGTTTTTTTAAAGCTTCATTGCATTAAAACAATTCCCACTTCAGTGTGATTTCAGAGCCAGGTTGTTCTTGGCAACTTCTTAGCTGCGTTTTCACGCTGAGACACATCTCAAGGCTGAGAGTGGAGGAGGCGGAGGAGGTGGTGGGTGGTGGTGGTGGTAGAAAAGGTGTCTGCTCACCCTACAGTTTTAGCTCGGGCAGATGACGAACCCTTTCAGCCTTCGAAGGTGAGACCAGAGACGCCTGCCACAGCCAGCCTTCCGGCGAGAGGGCGCATGCCCAAACGCTGCAGCCCCGAAACGTTGTGTGGACATTAACCTCCACCTCAGATAGATGTCACCGCTCTGCTTTATAAACGCCAAGGGACACCTATTTGTAAGAGAGGACTCCTGACTTCCTGGCATCTGTCCGTGGTACGTCCTGGTCCTGGATAGAACGGCTGGGAAGAAAGAAGAAGGAGGAGGAGGAGGAGGAGGAGGAGGAGGAGATTGGATTTATACCCCGCCCTTCACAACCCAAAGGAGTCTCAGAGCGGCTTACAAACTCCTTTCCCTTCCCCTACCCCCTGTGAGGTAGGCGGGGCTGAGAGAGCTCTTGACAGAAACGGCTCTTTTTCAAGGACAGCTCTTGTCAGAACTATGCCTTGCCCAAGGTCATCCAGCAGCTGCAAGCAGAGGAGTGGGGGATCAAACCCGGTTCTCCCAGATTAGAGTCTGCGCACTTCACCACGACACCAAACTGGCTCTTTTTTAAAAAAACGTTAATTTGTGTGCTTTCAAGTTGCCAAACCAAAGGGTAGCTGGAGACCCTCTGGGATTACAACTGATCTCCGCGTGACAGAGATGGGTTTCCCCTGCTTCGGAGGGTGGACTCTGTGGCATTACACCCTCCCCTCCCCAGACCCCGCCCTCCTCAGGCTCCGCCCCCAAATATCCAGAAATCCTCCAGCTCGGAGTTGGCAACCCTTGTGTGCACACATCTGCCATGGATTAGCAGATTTTTCCCTGCCCTTCAGAATTTTTAATTTTGAGAGGGGGGAACACACGCTTGGGCCGCCAGCTCTGGGTTGGGGCATACCTGGAGATTTGGGAGGTGGAGCCTAAGGAGGGCGGAGTCTGGGGAGGGGAGGGGCTTCAATGGGGTTATAGTGCCACGGAATCAACCTTCCAGAGTGGCCATTTTCTCCCGGTGCACTGATCTCTGTCTCCTGGAGATCAGTTGTTATCCCAGGAGGTCTCCAGTCACCACCTGGAGGTTGGCAACATTACACAGAGCAGCCAATTTCCCCTACACTCCAGAATCTCTGTTTCTGGGGGGGGGGACATATAAATCCTCAGTGGGATGCAGTGCCATAGAGTCCACCCTATGGATGGAGCTGGGATAGAACAGGGACCTCAGTGGGGCATAGAGTCCACCCTCCAAAGCATCCATTTTCTCCAGGGGAGCTGATCTCTGTCGTCTGGAGATGAGCTGTAATTCTGGGGGATCTCCAGGTCCCACCTGGAGGCTGGCATCCCTGCCTGGCGGCCATGTTGAACGTTAGGGTTGCCAAGTTGATTCCTCTTACCGGCGGGGGAGCCTTGCCGGGCTTCAGGAGCTCTCTGCCAATGTGCGCGCCGCCAGCACGTCACAGGAAGTGACGCGCTACGTCACTCACGTTGAGGGCGCCGATCGTCGGAGGGAAAACCATAGAGTTTTCCCCCAACGTGATCAACGTGGTTGCGTCACCTCCGGTAACGCGGCCACGCTGCGCTTCGGGGGGCGGAGTTCCCCCCGGGGCCCAATTCTGCGGCGGCGGAAATCAGGCCTCCAAAGCGGGGGTTTACCCGCCACCCGCCCCCACTTGGCAGCCCTATTGAACGTTCAACATGACACAATGAATATTTAATTCCACCAAAGCTCCCATACTAAAGCCTTACTCTTTAAGATGCCACCAAACTCTTCTGGTTTTTTTTTTTAATTCTTGTGGGGCTGTGCCTTTAAGAAAGGGGGCCCACTGTAGCTACATCCCTGCGTCCTAAGTCCAGTGTTCCCTCTAAGCTGAGTTAGTGTGAGCTAGCTCACAGTATTTTAGCCTCCGGCTCACACATTCTTGTCTCAGCTCAGGAAGGATGGGCTCCAGAGCAAACTAAGTGATGCAGAAACCAAATTGCTCGCTCACACAACTTTAATGCCAGTAGCTCACAAAGTAGAATGTTTGCTCACAAGACTCCATGGCTAAGAGGGAACATTGGACTCCTAACCCTCGTGTGCATTTGTGTAAATGCTCGTACGTGAACACTAAAAGTGCCATGGCGTGCACGGCATTACCTATCGCGTGTGGGAAGGTGGTGAGGGAATTTTCAGTTCTTAACATGCAACGGGCTTCCATGACAACAGTAAGATCGTAATACCGTGTTTCCCCGAAAATAAGACACTGTCTTATATTTATTTTTTCTCAAGAAGACACACTAGGGCTTATACCACAAATGCATAGAAATCCTGCTAGGGCTTATTTTTTGGGTAGGTCTTATTTTCGTGGAAACGGGGTACTAGGATTGTCGTTGGCAGGCCGTAAGCAGGATCTTTTAGTTTGTGAAGCAGTTTTTTTTTCTTGTGGGGCACGCGCACGCACACACTCTTCACACTCTTCAGCCAGAATAAACAATGCATCCTCCCTCCATTCCCAAACAATTTGGCACGAGAGAGAGAGAGGCGTGAAAAATAAAATTAAAAACGGAAAGTCATGGGGCCTGGGCTGGTTGGTAAGTCAGGGGCCCTTGACTGTAAGTTGGGGGGCTGGGCCCCAAGAGGCCCCACTGTAGCTACGGGCCCAGTTGTTGGTTTAAGAACATAAGAGAAGGCAATGTTGGATCAGGCCAATGGCCCATCCAGTCCTACACTCTGTGTCACACAGTGGTCAAAAATACCAGGTGCCATCAGGAGGTCCAGCAGTGGGGCCAGGGCACTAGAAGCCCTCCCACTATTGCCCTCTGCAAGCACCAAGAATACAGAGCATCCCTTGCCCCAGACCGAGAGTTCCTATCTATACCTTGTGGCTAATAGCCCCTGATGGACCTCTGCTCCGTATGTTTATCCAGTTCTCTCTTGAAGCCGTCCATGCTTGTAGCCGCCGCCACCTCCTGTGGCAGTGAACCCTATGTGTTAAACTGTAGCCAAACGAACACACATATCCTTCAGGGGGCCTTGGCAGTAAGTTGTGGGGCTGAGCCCCATGAGGCCCCACTGCAGCTACGGGCCCAGTTGTTGGTTTTGATACATCTCTAGCCAAATGAACACACACATCCTTCTTTGCTTTTGAATCGTGCCATCCCAGGACTCCTCGGGGAGAGAGAAAGGCAAGTTATTTGAACTGAACCAGTTTCGGTTTGCGACGTGTTCAGATCTGCCCTCTGTCGAGGGGCAAGGAGAAGAGCTTTCAGACCGGGTACCAAATCCCGGCAGCAATTAAGCTTTCAGTGAGGATAATTAGACGAGGGAGTTTTCGGACGCAAGGGTCCCTTCTGAGCGAAGGGAAAAAACTGAACTGGAACAGCCTGGAGCTAAAGGGGACCTCCTTAGCAAAAAAAAGAGGAGGAGGAGCTGCTGGAAATTAAGTTTTCAGTGCGGTGCCAAAGGCCAAAGCCGTTCCAGCAATTCACTCAGGATTCAAGTTACGGGACTGCGGAAAAGCCGGTCTGCATCGCAGTCATTAAAAATAGAAAAACAGAAGAGGCTGGTGGCCAGTGTTCTCTCTAAGCTGGGTCAGTGTGAGCTAGCTCACAGTTTTTTAGCCTCTGGCCCACGCATTTTTGTCTCAGCTCAGGAAGGACGGCTCGAGAGCAGGCTAATTTGCGCAGCAGCCCAATCGCCCGCTCACAACTTTAATGCCAGGAGCTGACAAAGTAGGATTTTTGCTCACAAGACTCCACAACTTAGAGGGAACATTCCTGGTGGCGTCTTAAGAGTAAGGCTACTATGGGAGCTTTGGCGGGATTGGATATTCATTGGGTCACGTTCAGTGTTCAACATGGCCGCCAGGCAGGGATGCCAGCCTCCAGGTGGGACCTGGGGAACCCCCGGAATTACACCTCATCTCTAGACTACAGAGATCAGTTCCTCGGAGAAAATGGATGCTTTGGAGGGTGGACCCTGTGGCATTAGTCCTGGCTGCAGGGGTATTTTTGGGCAGGAACGCACAGGAACCGAGCTCCGGCTGGCTCCCGAGTTGGCCACGCCCAGCAGGAACCCGTTAGCATAATAGGCCACACCCAAGAGCAGAAACTCATTAGGATTGGCTACTTTAGGGGTGTGTGGCCTAACATGCAAAGGAGTTCCTGCTACAAAAAAAAAGGCCCTGGGTTTTGACAACAAACAAGGTAAACAGAATAAGAAGCAAAAGGTGCGTGTGGCTGGATGACCACACTTCTGGTAACATGGGGGTGCGGCCTAATATGCTAATGAGCTATGCTGTCAGGGGTGTGGCCTGATATGCTAATCAGCTTCTGCTTTTCTGCTCTTGGGTGTGGCCTATTATGCTAATGAGTTCCTGCTGGGCTTTTTCTGCAAAAAGAGCCCTGCCTGGCTGAGTTCCCTGTCGTCCTCAGGCTACACCCCCAAATCTCCAGGAGTTTCCCAACGGGGGAACTCTACTCCTCCACCTCCTGCCGGTTTCCCTTCTAATTGTACCTTTGACCTGTTCCTTAGAGTTGCCACCACTGTTTAATTGAATGGCAATTGGGGAAGAGAGAGGAGGGGGGGACGGCTCTTTGACCGCCTCCCCAGGCCTCAGATCTCCAAGCCAATGTTCCTCCGTAATATGCACAGTTCAGAGTGAAGGTGGACTGATCTGACCAGAACGCCCTCCCCAGCGCACAGCGGGGAAGAGCTTGCATTAGCGGCTTTGTTTTGGAGGCCTGTCTTTGCTCATACCAGGCAGAGCTTGCTGTGACGTCACGGAATGTTCACTGGTATTCCAACACTGGAAGGAGAACATTTCAGCAAAGGTGATGCTTCTTGACTCCAGCTTTTCAGGTCCTAGGGCAGCAAGCGGATATTTCCAGGCTGAGAACTAGAGAGCTCCGGTTCAAATTAGGACGTATTTTAAGCATTCTTCAAAGGGGGAAAGTGTCTAAATTAGGAGCGGGTGGATATAGAGTCGCTAATACGCCCCTTCTCTGAGGCTAGCGGAGGAAGGTACGGGATTAATTTTAGCGTTCGATGTCATAGAATCATAGAATCATAAAATGGTAGAGTTGGAAGGGACCTTGCAGGTCATCCAGTCCAACCCCCCGCACTCTGCAGGAGCATGGCCGAAAGATAGCCCTACAACCTACCCAAAAGATGGTCATCCAGCCTCCATTTGAAAACGTCCAGCGCAGGAGCATCCGCCACCTCCCGAGGCAGTGTGTTCCACGCTCAACCACTCTTACAGTTAGGAAGTTTCTCCTGATATTTAGCCGGTATCGACTCCCTTGTAATCTAGTCTTGCAATCTGGAGCAAGAGAGAATAGATCTGCTCCATCTTCTACATGACAGCCCTTCAAACTTGTCCTACCAAGTGCAAATCAGTGAGGGAAACTCCTGACCAGTGTTCCCTCTAAGCTGAGTTAGTGTGAGCTAGCTCACAGTTTTTTAGCCTCCGGCTCGCAGGTTTTTGTCTTAGCTCAGGAAGGATGGCTCCAGAGCAAACTAATTTATGCAGCAGCCAAATGGCTCGCTCACAACTTTAATGCCCGTCGCTCACAAAGTTGAATTTTTGCTCACAAGACTCCACAGCTTAGAGGAAGCATTGCTCCTGACTATAAAGATCTGCAAAACCGATAAACATGAACAGCTTAGGATCTTGCCGGACAACTCCGGCATCTGCTACTAAATGCTCTCCCTCCCCATATTGCTATCACAACCAGATGGCCTCATCCCCCAGGCGGGTTGCTGCATTCTCAGCGACTCCTACACACGGCTGTGTACTCTGAGTTCCTTCTGGATGAAATGAGCTTTCTAAATCTGGACTGTATCATTATTGTGTTATCGATCGGGCTTTCCGAAAGTTAATAACCTCTCAGGAGATGAAGGCCGCCTTTAGGATATTTAGAAACCGCAGAATGCGAGATTGACAGCGGACAGGAGTGCTGAGACCGTAGAAGAGACAGGTTCTATTATTTCTTGTCTTTCGGGCGGCTGAAGGTTATATGATCTAGACACTAGATAAAAAAGAGAGGGGTAAGAGAAGGTAACAGACAGGGGTCAGGGGAACTCCGGTGTCTTCTCTTGGGAGATGACCTCTCCCTACAAACTTACCGTATTTTTAACGTATTGCGGGGGGAGGTGGGGGGGGAGAAAGCATACAGATTTTTAAAACAACGGGTCAGTTCATGAGCCGCTCTTCGATTAAAGTCAATTACAAATCACACAGTACCAAAACCCCCCCCCCCCCCCAGTAATAATCTTGAGTACTTGGCAATCAGCGGATGCAATGCCATTTGGCGATGACACGAGTAAGAAGATTTGTTTTCCTTAATCCCTTCTGCCGACAATATATCGTGTTGCTATAAAGCTTAGTAGTCGCCCCAACGCGGAGTATCATTTCGATACCTGACATGGTTTATTTGGAAGCGCGCTGATTAAAAGTATCGATGGGAAACAATTCGGGAGAGCCGCGAGCTGCCGGTGAAATCTGCTCCGTTGCCGGAGTTTAAACCTGGAAGTTCGGCATTGCAAAAAAACACAGACACGCGTGAAGGTGAATCAGATCCTTGGTCGATCGAGGTCAGTATTGTCTACTCGGACTGGCAGGGGGCTCTCCAGGGTCCCAAGCTGGGGGTCTTTCACATCACCTCTGACTTTATCCGTATTTAGCTGAAGATGCCGGGGATTGAGTTGAGCCTGGGACCGTCTTCACGCCACGCAGATGCCCTACCATTGAGCCACGGCCTCTCCCCTGGAGGAGCATCATGGGGGGTGGGCTCCACCAGTCGGAGACTTAAACTGGTTTCCAAGTCGTCCCATCTCCCCAAAATACTGTCATTGTCTCGAGAGGATCTAAAGGATCTCTTGCAGGATTCTCTCAGCGCCTCCCCCAAAATTGGTCTAAAACAGATAATATATACTGTAGGTCAGGGGAACCCAAACTTTTGACCCTGCAGGCAAAATGGCTGCCATGGGAGGCGGAGCCAAACAAAGGGGATTTAAGTGCAGAGAAGAGGGGTAATTTAAATATATATATACCGGGAAAGATGAGTGAGAGAGAATAAAACAAACATTGTGATGGCAGCTGAAACAATGTTATTTTAACCTGCCTAGCCAAGTGGCCAACTAGAAGCCATGCTGCAGCAAGATAACCAGCTTGTCCCTCCCATCTTTTAAAAGCATTCGGTGGGCACCAAGAAGGGTGTTTGCGGGTGTCAACCGGCACCCTGTTGGAAACCCCTGGTGTAGGTGTGTGTGTATATATGTATATCAGTGTTCCCTCTAAGCTGAGTTAGTGTGAGCTAGCTCACAGTTTTTTAGCCTCCAGCTCACACATTTTTGTCTTAGCTCAGGAAGGAGGGCTCCAGAACAAACTGATTCATGCAGTAGCCAAATCGCTCGCTCACAACCTTAATGCCAGTCGCTCACAAAGCAGAATCTTTGCTCACAGGACTCCACAGCTTAGATGGAGGATTGGTGTGTGTGTGTGTGGCTATTATGGTCTTGTGGATGCAACACAGAAAACTTAAAGGAGCAGAATCGCTTCTACCATGAGGTTCTTAAGAGCTGGAAGTATCTGTCTGTTCCATAGGCATCTATCTGGTGGTGGGTTCCTCCCTAAATGTCCAACCGTCTCCTCATTTTTTATTTTTTATCAATTTTTTTAATTTTAAAGACATAACAAGCATAAAAGAGGGGAAATTATTCTTACAATTCCTTCTTTGACGAACTCATGCCTAATTTATCATACATTTATATATTCCACCTTATATCATTATGTATACCACTTGCAAACATATCAAAGTTGTACTTTATATGTCCTTAACAAGTTTTGAATGTCTGTATAATTTACTTATTGTAGTCTTCCAGCCACTTAAAAAATCTCGACCGTGTATTTTCAAATGTGGTTTCTGGTTGTCCTTTCAAAATTAGCATCAATTTGTCCATTTCCGCCATTTCCAAAAAATTTCTTAAAATTTCTTCTGGCTTTTTAGGTTCAGCATCAGTGAGGATGTGAAACATGGCTGACAGCTCTCGAACAGCATTGAGCCCTTCTGCGGCAAAGCCTTTTTCCCATGTCGGCTCCCAACAGGTGAATGTTCCTTTCGGCTCCCAAGAGGTGGCTTTCACACAGAAAGGAGGAGACTGGGAAGGCGTGGATGGGAATGAACTGATCTTTGCCTTGGATAACGACGAGGAAGAAGCCGTCGCTGATCCACCGGAAAGCTTCTCCCTGTGCGAAGATACCGGTCAAGAGGAAGCCCAACATGCAGGCGCCACCCTCCATGTGCCGCCCCCTCTCCCCTCTCCTCCCGACTCCGATTTCCTGCCCGCGGCTCCCCTTTCCAGCTCTCCTAGTTTCCCACCTCTGAGATCGACCGGGCTCATAAACCCGCAAGGCCCCAAACCGCTCATCAACCTCGTGAAGTCCCTCTCGACCGAGATCGAGTCCCGAGACAGCTCCTCCCTCAAGCCCCAGCCTCTGCTCAGCCTGGTCAAATCCATCTCCACCGAGATCTCCCGCCTGGAGCCCGAGGTGACTCAATCGAAATCGGACTCCAAGCTCAACGTCCACCGGTGGCGCCAGATCACCCAACCCAAGGGCAAGAATGGGGACTCCAGGACGGCCCCCTCTTCGCCCAGCACGTCCCCTTCGGATAGCAAAGGCAGCTTCTTCAAGGCCCAGGAAGCCAAGTTTGAAGACACCAAACGGCGGTTTTCGGAGGCCATGCAAGAACCGCTCAGTAGACTCAGCAAAATCATAGGAGACGAGAACAACACTTCTCCGAAACACAAGTCCGCCCCTTCGGGCAACCACGTCCTCGAATCTTCTTCCAGCCTCCGTAGAGATCTCTCCGCCTCGGAGGCCAAAAGCGAGGGCCACAGCTATCAGCCCAGCCGAAGGAGTCAAGGGGAGGAACGCTTGCCCATGGAACAGAAATGGGGCCCTTCCTCGAACTGCCAGTACGAGATCTGCTCCTACGGCGACGTCATCCAGGTGGTCGAGGTGGCCCAGGAGAAAGGGTCCGGCGAGGGTGACGTGCGGACAATCCGCCCCCTGGAGGTCTTGTGCCCCGCTCAGCCCCGTAGCACAGTGCCGTGCAAAGCCCTCGCCTGCATCGCCCTCCTGGCCTACAATTACTTTGTCCTTCCGCTGCCCCCCTATGTCTCTGGCCTCCTCCTTGGCTTGGCTTGCGGGTTCATGTTGGGCTTCCTGATCATCCTCCTCTTGGTGCCAAAGCGCTCCCTGTCTCGGCGGAGAATGCGGCCTCCTTGGGACAAGATGCCGTCGGAGACACTGATTCGGCAGCCCCGAGAATCCAACGTGCTTAAGGTAAGCGAGGCCACGCATCTCCCTCTCTGGAGGCCTAATGCAGAAGTTTGCCCTTTTATCCGCTTGCAAATATTTGGATTTGGATTCTCCTACATTTAGAAAAAAAGTATCTGCTTCCAACCTTTCTAAGGACAAGTGACGCTGGTTTTAGGAAACATAGGGAACAGCGTGCAGCAGACCCTTTGAAATTCCCCCGCTTACCCCGTAAATGTACTTTGCTATCTGCGACCGTGATCAGAGATAGGCAGAAGAGGAAAGAATCGGGCTTGACGGATGTTCTGTTCATGGGACAGGCTGGGGTTGCCAGCTCTGGGTTGGGAAATACCTGGAGATTTGGGGGGGGAGCCTGAGGGAGGGCGGGTTTGGGGAGCGGAGGGACCTCAGCAGGATAAAATGCCATAGAATCCATGCTTCAAAGCAGCCATTTTCTCCAGGGGGACTGATCTTGGTCGTCTAGAGATCAGTTTGAATAGCGAGAGCCAGTTTGGTATAGTGTTTAGGAGTGCGGACTCTAATCTGGGAGAACGGGGTTTGATTCCCCACGGCTCCACATGCAGCTGCTGGTGTGACCTTGGGTCAGTCCCAAGTTCTCTCAGAGCTGTTCTCTCAAGGGCAGTCTTCGAAAGAGCTCTCTCAGCCCCACCTACCTCACAGGGTGTCTGTTGTGGGGAGGGGAAGGGAAAGGAGTTTGTAGGCCACTCTGAGACTCCTTCGGATAGTGAAGGGTGGGGTATAAATCCAATCTCCTCCTCCTCCTCTTCTTCTCTGGGAAAGAAGGTCTGTCAAGTACGTGGGATGTGGGTTGGGAAGGGCTTGATAGGGTAGGACCTTGGACTGAACTCAGAACAAATAGACAGGTTCTTCCAGAGCTGTTTTCTCAACAGCAGTCCTTGGAAGAGCTCTCTCAGCCCCACCTACCTCACGGGGTGTCTGTTGTGGGGAGGGGAAGGGAAAGGAGATTGTGAGCTGCTCTGAGACTTCTTCGGCTAGTGAAGGGCGCGATATAAATCCACTCTCCTCTTCCTCTACAACCTTCCAAAGGTCATGTGATGCTGGTTTTAGGAAATATGGGAAACAGTGTGCGGCAGACTCTTTGGAGCCCCTCCCCCCCCGTAAACTTACTTTGCTATCTGAGAGCCACAAAGCTCTTCTGTTTTTCTGAAATTCTTGTGGGGCTGTCCCTTTAAGAAAGGGGGCGGAGCCCCAAATAGCTCCACCGTAGCTACGGGCCAGAGTGCAGGACATCCTTTCTGTATCTCTATCCATCCTAGCTAGTTAGACTAGATTAGAACCCTGTCTCTCCTCTATCCTGTCCAGAATGGAGCTCCTTACAATAAAGGAGTCATATTAGCTTTTGCAAAGATAAAGAGGCTCCGTCGGTAATTTTCTTTCTGGTCAGCACACACAAACCAGATAGACTCTGTTGCGGTATGTGCCTTTTAGGTAAAGGTAAAGGTTTCCCTTGCTCAAAAGCCAGTCGAATCTGACTCTAGGGACGCGGTGCTCATCTCTGTTTCCAAGCCGAAGAGCCAGCGCTGTCCAAAGACGTTTCCGTGGTCATGTGGCCGGCATGACTAGACGCCGAGGCACATGGAACGCCGTTACCTTCCCACCGAAGCGGTACCTATTTATCTACTTGCAGTTTCTTGCTTTCGAACTGCTCGGTTTGCAGGAGCTGGGGCCACAGACGGGAGCTCATTCCGTCATGTGGCACTCGGGTCTCAAACTGCTGAACTACCAACCTTCCGGTCCGCAGTTCAGCGTCTTAACCACTTGAGCCACCGCAGCCCCTTACGTGCCTTTTACCAGACATCAAAATCTTCCAAGACAAATTTCCTGAAGGTTTTTACCTAGAACGCTCTTCTCTCTACCACCGAAAACACATAATTGTACACAGGGGTCATTTCCTGCAGGAGCGCACAGGAGCGGAGCTCTGGCAGTAAAGAGCCAAGGGGGCAGGCACATGCAACAAGCCCCACCCCCTGCTCCCAGCAGCCCTCAGTCAGAGCAAGAAGCGGCCAGGTAAGCTGCAGAGCCCCCCAGTCCGAAACAGTCCAGTGGCACCTTTAAGATCAAGTTTTATTCAGGCACGAGCTCTCCCTCCTCTGCGAGGACAGATCTGCACGTTCCCACCCCCCAATAGCTAGCAATCCAAAACAGTCCCGTGGAGCCTGAGTGTTGCCTTCTGACACACTTCCGCTGATGTCAGGGGGTGTGGCATATGCAAATGAGTTATGCTAATGGGTTATGTTAATGAGCTCCTGCACCTCTTTTTCTATGAAATGACCCCTGCAAACACCCATAAATATCTGCAATACATCATAAATCTGCATGATGTCAACAACCACAGGAAGCCCGAGTCTCTCTCTCCTTTTTAAATTTGTTGAACCCTTTTTAAGAGCTATCTTTCTGCACTGCCGGCCATCTCAACATCCTGTAGCAAAAGACTTCCTGATTGTACATGTCATGGAGCTGGTAACCCCTCCCACTCTAAGCAGAGGTGTTTCTTTCCCAGGGATGGATGAACGAGATGTACTTCTACGATCCTGAGATTTATCACCCATCGCTGACGCACTCCGTGTTTGTGACCCTGGAAGACTGCTCTCTGAAGCTCTCCTACCCCAAAAGCAATATCCCCCGCAGGGCCACCTTTGAGGAAGAGATCCCGGAGGTGGCTTTCGTGAATCACCACCATTACGACCTGCACGGCGCTAAGGTACGGCTCTCGGTTGGGAAACCAAACCAAAACTGAGGTCTGTTTGCTCTCTGTTTTACAGTAGCCACAGATACAGCTGCCTCAGTCTTCAGCAGCAGTGGCAAAGAGCAAGAGTCCAGTAGCACCTTTAAGACTAACACAATTGGTGACGGCAGGGCTATTTTTGGGCAGGAACGCACAGGAACGGAGTTCCGGCTGGCTCCCGAGTTGGCCGCGCCCAGCAGGAACTTATTAGCATAATAGGCCACACCCAACAGCAGAAACTTGTTAGGATTGGCTACATTAGGGGTGTGTGGCCTAACATGCAAAGGAGTTCCTGCTACAAAAAAAGGCCCTGGGTTTTGACCACAAACAAGGTCAACAGAATAAGAAGCAAAAGGTGGGCGTGGCTGGATGACCACACAGCTGGTAACATGGGGGTGTGGCCTAATATGCTAATGAGCTGTGCTGTCAGGGCTGTGGCCTAATATGCTATTGAGTTTCTGCTGTTGGGTGTGGCCTGTTATGCTAATGAGTTCCTGCTGGGCTTTTTCTACAAAAAGAGCCCTGGGTGACGGGAATCACTGCTCCCTTCTTCGATTCAGTCCAGGGAGTTTGCATTGTCATGAGCGTCATGACGAGTTGCGATTCAGCAGCCTCTCTTTCGAATCTCCCCTTGAGATCCCTTTCTAAGAGAACTGCTACTCTTAGGTGAGCAACTGACTGTCCTGAAAAATGTTCCCCCACTGTTTTTTTGAAAGTTGTGGTTCCTAATGTCAGACTTGCGTCCATTAATTCTGTGTTGAAGGGACTGGCCTGTTTGTCCAGTGTGGAGGGTGGAAGGACATTGCTGACATGTGATGGCATCGATCATATTAGAGGATGAGCAGGAATATGGACCTGAGATGATAAGGCTGATGTTGCTAGGTCCACTGATGGTGTTGCTAGGATCTAGGACAAGGCATCCACCTGGACTGAATCAAGACCTAGGTTTCCTGTCTCATTACCAATGCTGATTTCTCCACGCACCTATCACCCCTCTTCGTATCACGCCTAATCCGATCATGCCTGCTATTGTCGTTCACCTGCTATCGTCATTTGCCTGCTAATGTCATTCAGTGTCTGAAATCACTCCGCTTTCCAATAAATTGGACAGATGGGCTCCCATTCTAGATGTATCTGAGGAAGTGAGCACCAACTCACGAGAGCTCCTCCCCTTCCACATATTTTGTTCCTCTTTAAGGTGCTACTTGACTCTTGCTCTTTTCTACTGCTACAGACAGACAAACACGGCTGCCCATCTTAGTCTTCAATAGTGCAGCTCTCAATAGACGCAAGGAATGTGCAAGTCAGAACACAAGGATTTTTTTAAAAAATCACTCCCTAGTTTCCTGGTTGCTGAAGAAGTGTGCATGCACACGAAAGCTTTGCTAGTCTTAAAGGGGCCCCCTGGATTCAAACGTTGTTCTGTTGCTTCAGACAACCACAGCTACCTACCTGAATCTACCCTAGTCCCCACTCCTTTCGAATTTTTGCCTTCAGATTTTTGGACTTTCCTTTCTGCAGACGTAAGGTTCAGAAACCTAACAAACGGAACCCTCAGGGGCCTCAGTTCCATAAGAGTTGATTTGTCAATCTCTGCAGTTTCAAGGATGTTGTTTAAGATGGTTCTTTTCACACCTGCAGGACGGCGAGTGTTTGAACGGCCAAGCCGTCCCGCCTTCCCAAATCTCACCTGTTCCCAGTTCACTCCCTAGGGACCACCCGTGCCGCCCATAACCGGTGGAGTCTGACGTCTCCTGTTGGCATTCCAGGTCTTTCTCTTCCCACCCGGGCTGGCTCGGAAGAGGATGTGGAACAAGAAATACCCCGTCTGCGTTCTCTTGCCGGAGCCGGACGACCCGGGCAGGAAGAGCTCCGGTGAGCACGACGCCGACCCCCAGAAAGAGAAGAGCGCGAAGAAGAGACAGCCCCCTGGCCAGGAGACCCCTCCGAAGCAGCCCGACGACCCCCGGGAAAGGACTCTTTACCTCTTTGGCAGGACGGGGAGGGAGAAGGAGGAGTGGTTTCAGCACCTCACGAGGGCCTCCCGGGCCAAGGGTCCCGAGCCGCACAACGCCAGTCAAAGCGAAACCCGGGCAGGTAACGGAACAGCGGAGCCTGGCCCTACTTTAATGGGCGGTAAGATCAGGGCTATTTTTGGGCAGGAACGCACAGGAACGGAGTTCCGGCTGGCTCCTGAGTTGGCCACGCCCAGCAGGAACTCATTAGCATAATAGGCCACACCCAACAGCAGGAACTCATTAGGATTGGCTACATTAGGGGTGTGTGGCCTAGCATGCAAAGGAGTTCCTGCTACAAAAAAGGCCCTGGGTTTTGACAACAACCAAGGTAAACAGAAATCAACTATTTATTCATTTATTTGATTTATACTAATTAAGGCAGCCAGATTGTGAAGCCAGCTGGTAGAGGACCCAGAGCCCTCCAGACTTCAGTCTCCCCCGCCCCTCTCACGGTTCCCCCTTTTCTCTCTGCCGTAGGTACAAACCAGCTCAGCCCATCGGGGAGAGGGACAAGCAGCAACAGCAGCAGCTGCCGGGGAAGCACGGAAGACCTCCCCTCTTTGTTCAAGCCCAAGGATCTGGTTGGGAACGTGCGGGAGAAGCTGCTGCTGGACTACCACGCCTACATGTCCCGGATCGTCCCGACGGCAAACAGCTCCAGCTCGCCGGGGAGTCCCTGCCCCAGTGCGCCTGGCAGCGGCAGCCTGACTCCCAAAAAGGTGAGGAACCAGCTAGGTGGGGCTGAGGAGAACCCCTAACAAAGGCTTCTCGAGGACGCTTTAGAGCAGGGGTCTTCAACAGGGTGCCCCTGGGCGCCAGTGTGCCTACCGACACCTTTCCTGGTGACCACCAGGTGTTTCTACAAAGCCAAAGTAGGGCCGGATGGGGCTTCTGCCCAGAAAGGCTTCTGATTGGCCCCAGGAGTTTCGATAGGCTGTGTAGGTTTTAAAGGTTGTTGCTTTGGCGGCAGCTGCCACCACAGCACAGGGATCTTTGCAGTGGGGCTGAAGGTGAGCTGTGGCAGCCATTTTGTGGCTGGCTCCACCTCCTGAAGCGGCCATTTTGTGGCAGCACCCAGCACACCTTGTCAGGATTCCAAAGATGCCCACAGGTCTGGAAAGGTTGGGGGGCCCTGCTTTGGAGGTTCTCTGCTATTTGCGTGTGTGGGGGAAGCGAAGAGTCAAAAGGCCCCTTTCTTTTGCACACACACCCTGACGTTTTTCTTGTAAATCTCTCCTTCCCAAAGCTGCTTTTCTCTTGGGCAGGGGGCAGGGAGGCCAGGGGAGTGTCAGTTTGGTGTAGTGCTTAAGTGTGTGGACCCTGACCGGGGAGAACCAGGTTTGATTCCCCACTCCTCCACTTGCAGCTGCTGGATGACCTTGGGCAAGCCATAGTTCTGACAAGAGCTGTCCTTGAAAAAAGAGCAGTTTCTGTCAGAGCTCTCTCAGCCCAACCTGCCTCACAGGGTGTCTGTTGTGGGGAGAGGAAGGGAAAGGAGTTTGTGAGCCACTCTGAGACTCCTTCAGGTAGTGAAGGGCGGGGTATAAATCCAATCTCAGCTCTTGGCCCCGGTCACACGGGCCGGATATTGTGGGGGGGAGGCGTGGCTAATTGCCCCGGTCCAGTTTGATGTGCAATTACACGATCAGACGCGCCGGTGGCACACCACGGGTCCTTCCCTCGGCGCCAGCGGGTAAACGAGGGACCGGAGGGGAATGCCGCACGCCGACGCGATCACACCATGGGTGTCTGGAGGCAGCCCATGGCAAACGTTTACTAGTACCTTGGAGCTACTAGTTTTTTAACGCGCATCTTCGGCGGTAAGCCACGGGTGCGCTCCACTTCCCAGATGTTGGGGTGTGATCGTGCCCGGATAATACGCCCACCTTCCGTGCCTCTCCCGCGGCAACTTTGCTGTGTGACCGGGGCCCTTCTTCTTCATCATCATTCCTCCTCCTCCTCCTCCTCCTCCTCCTCCTCCTCCTCGTCTTCTTCTTCTTCTTCTTCTTCTTCTTCTTCTTCTTCTTCTTCTTCTTCTTCTTCTTCTTCTTCTTCTTCTTCTTCTTCTTGTTTTGAGTTTAAGTTTTCAAGACTTGAAGCTTACCTCCATCTCCCTTTGACGCTCGAACGTTCGTACCCTAAAACTCTTGTTGTCCTTGTCTTGCTTTTCTACAGTAGACCAACATGGCTGCTCTCCTGAAACCACTGGGGAATTTGTGAGGACAAACTAATTCCAGTTCTTTTAGAGGTTGGCGACTCTCCTCTCGGCCGGCGGGTGCTTGTCCTCACACTTTGAGACCCAGCAACATAGGGCGCGACTGACGGTTCTCTCTCGTTTGTTCGGCCCAGTGTCTTGGAGAGGAGAGCGTCGCCGGCGAACCGCAGACGGCGTGGGCCAACGCACTGCTCGGACGGATGTTTTGGGACTTCCTGAGGGAGAAATATTGGGCGGACCAGGTCTCCGACAAGATTCAGAAGAAACTGGGCCGAATCAAGGTGAGGAAGAGGCACTGCCCCCCAGTTTGGTGTCGTGGTTAAGAGTGGCGGACTCTGATCTGGGGGAACCGGGTTCGATTCCCCACTCCTCCACGTGCAGCCAGCTGGGTGACCGTGGGTCAGTCACAAGTTCCCTCAGAGCTGTTCTCTCAAGACAAGTCCTCAAAAGAGCTCTCTCAGCCCCACCTCCCTCACAGGGTGTCTGTTGTGGGGAGGGGAAGGGAAAGGAGATTGTAAACCACTCTGAGTGAAGGGCGGGGTATGAATCCAATCTCTTCTTCTCCTCCTCCTCCTCCTCCTCCCCCCTCCTGGTCAGGCGGACTCTGGCTCCTGGGGTCAGGACAGAAGGAGTTGGCCCCAGCTGAGGTTGCCAGCTCCAAGTTGGGAAATACCTGGAGATCTGGGGGGGTGGAGCCTGAGGAGGGTGGGGTTTGGGGAGGGGAGGTACTTCAGTGGGGTACAATTCCATCAAGTCCTGTTTCCAAAGCGGCCATGTTCTCCAGAGGAACTGATCTCTGTTGCTTGGCGATCAGTTGTAATCCAGGAGATCTCCAGACCCCCCTGGAGGTTGGCAACCATAGACCCACCCACCCCCCAAAAAAAACCGAGAACAGTCCATGCAGGGCCGGCCTCCCATCTCGTTGCTCCTTTCCGTTTCCCGTAAGTGACGGCTTTTGTCTTCCTCCCTTTCGTTCCCACCCAGCTGCCCTATTTTATGAACGAACTCACGCTCACCGAACTGGACATGGGGAGCTCTATCCCGCACATCATCGGTGTTTCCAGCCCAACCGTTGACCATCGAGGTAAGCCCCGGGAGTCCGTGCTTCCCCTCCCGTCGGCTGGGACGACCCACCCCCCCCGACGAAGCGGCCTTACGCCGAGACAGACCACGGGTCTGCCTGGCCCACCGTGAATCGCCCCGATCAGTAGCAACGCTCCGTACTCGTCCCCAGCCCTGAAACCTGAGAATGTTATGAACCTGGGACTTCGTACATGCCCAGGAACCAAAGCTTTATCGATTGGTTGATTGATACTTTCAATTCATGGATCGCCAGTCCTGGCGTTCACAGGGCTCCGGGTGTTGAACAACGATCAAATAAAGTACAATCATAACAGTGTTAAAATTACAGTACAAATTAAACTTTAGAATACTAATTACTCGGCCCCAGAAATGAGAGGCAGTTCCAGTTGGTTTTCTTTTTTTAGGTGAAGCTGGTTTTTCTGAAGAATAAAGTAAATTGGAAGTATGTAATAGTAGGCAGTGAACTGAAGATGTCCAATGTTAAGTTATTATGTAGATACAAGAAGCGGGACCCACGATACTCACAGGGGGGGGGAGTATTCCTAAAGGCTCCTGGCCTGCAGAAGCAGCTCCGCAGGTAAGCCTTCTCCCCCCCACGGGCACCAGCGGTGAGGCCTGAGCACCTCCCAGCTGCCGGGCCCGCCGCAGAGTTCCCAGAGCGTTCTCTGCGCATGCACAGGGAATGCTCTTTTACTTTGGGGGGGATTTAAATATCCCCAGTATGTTTTTTTAACTTTTTAGATTTTTCTGCACACCTGGGGACTGCTCCAAGTGTGCAGGAAAATCTCTCTGCCCCACAAGGGCCCCCGATGTGCGGATTTAGATATCCGCACGGAGGGGGCAACTTGGCTATTAGATATATAGATATGTATTGTAACTAATGCGAACATGGGGAAAGAACACAGGAAACTGGATGGAATTGCATTTAACGGGTGGTATAAGAGAATAGGATTCAGAATAGGAAGTAATTCTTGGTTAGCAATGCAGGGGAAACCTTTACCTTTACTATAATAGGACTTAGTGGAGGCGTTTGAGACCACTTTCTATTTATAAATAATTTTGGGGGTGAATAATATAATAGTGGAAAATAGGATCAATATTCTGTGTCATTGTCCACTACAGAAATTAATAAATTGTGAATGAAAAAAATACTAATTACACTCATAAAACAGTCATAAGAACATAAGAGACGCCAATGTTGGATCAGGCCAAAGGCCCATCCAGTCCAACACTCTGTCACACAGTGGCCAAAAATACCAGGTGCCATCAGGAGGTCCACCAGTGGGGCCAGGACATTAGAAGCCCTCCCACTGTTGCCCCCCCCCAAGCACCAAGAAGACAGAGCATCACTTGCCCCAGAGCCCCTATCTATACCTTGTGGCTAATAGCCACTGATGGACCTCTGCTCCATATGCCTATCTAATTCCCTTTTGAAGCTGTCCATGCTTGTAGCCGTCACCACCTCCAGATGACACATTAATTTTTCTTCAACCAGTCCCAGACAATGCTCCCTCTAAGCCGTGGGGTCTTGTGAGCAAAAATTCTACTTTATGAGCGACCGGCGTTAAAGTTGTGAGCGAGCGATTTGGCTGCTGCATCAGTTAGTTTGCTCCGGAGCCGCCCTTCCTGAGGTGAGACCAAAACGTGTGAGCCGGAGGCTACAAAAACTGTGAGCCGGCTCACACTAACTCAGCTTACAGGGAACGCTGGACTCCCAGACTATGTCATCTCGCAGGCAGGGGGACGAGGAGACGGCGGAAAAGGATGGAAAGAGAGAAAGGGGGAAGGTACCGGGCAGATAAAACCCGTTGCTGTCCTCAGCCAAAACCCTGGTGGAATAACCCTGCCTTGCAGGACCTGTGGGATTGCATTAAGTCCCTCAGGGCCCTGGCGTCATGTGGCAGGGAGTTCCGCCAGGCCGGGGCCAGAGCCAAGAAGGTCCTGGGTCTGGTCGAGGACAGCCGGATGTCTTTGGGGCCACGGACCCCCAGCAGGTTGTTTTCAGCAGAGTATCATTCCTCCACTTTCTCTCTTCCCTTCCCCACCCCCTCTGCAATATCACGGCTGAGACACAGTCCTCCCTAACACCAGATTACCATCACCATCATCTTTATTACTTTAATTAACTTGTATCCCTGCCCTGTCCCACGAGGATGGGGGATTGTGGGCGAAGGCACCCCAGCAACCGCTCTGCACCCATCCGTTTTAACACTGCCCCCTCCCCTTGCTCCGCAGGGCTCTGGGTGGACATGGAAGTTACTTACAGCGGGTCCCTGCAGATGACCCTGGAGACCAAGATGAACCTCTGCAAGCTGGGGAAGGAAGCCCTGGCCGAGGAGAGCGGGAAGGCGGACCCCGGCGGGGAAGGGTAAGGTTGCCGCCGCCGCCCCCCGCGAGTCTCCTCCTGTTTGGAAGGAAATGCTACGTCTGCCTCCCTTTGGCGTTTGGGAGCCGCCTGAAATCCAACCAGTACAGCCTCCCCAGCATACCAGAAATCCAATTAGTAGAGCCTCTCCAGCACACCAGAAATCTAACTGGTACAGCCTCCCCAGCATAGCAGAAATCCAACTGGTACAGCCTCCCCAGCATACCAGAAATCCAACTAGTACAGCCTCCCCGACATATCAGAAATCCAACTGGTACAGCCTCCCCGGCAGACCAGAAAGCCGACTGGTACAGCCTCCCCGGCAGACCAGAAATCCAACTGGTACAGCCTCCCCGGCAGACCAGAAATCCAACTGGTACAGCCTCCCCGGCAGACCAGAAAGCCGACTGGTACAGCCTCCCCGGCATAACAGTACACAGTGACGAAGACAGCTGCAGCGGATAGATCTGCTGGTGTTGCGTTTAGCCGTCACATTTTTATCCCATCCATCCAAAGATGAAATCAAGACAGTGTGATAAGGGGTCATCCCACCCACCCCCACTTTGTAGGCAACTAAAGCCCCCTGTCAGTTATATATTGTCTGGAGATCAGTTGTATCAGCAGGAGATCTCCAGGCACCTCCTGGAGGCTGGCAACCCTGCTTGGGACAGCCCACTGGACTAACAATCTCTGCTTCTCGTCCACACCAGCAACATTTCAAAAGTGGACCGAAATCAGCTAGGAAGGTTTTCCAGTCGAGCCAGTGGTTAAGTGCACGGACTCTGACCGGGGAGAACCGGGTTTGGTTCCCCACTCCTCCACTTGCACCCGCCGGATGACCTTGGGTCAAGTCACAAGTTCTCTCAGAGCCGTTCTCTCACGGGCAGTCCTCGAAAGAGCTCTCTCAGCCCCGCCTACCTCACAGGGGGGGGTCTGTTGTCACGAGGGGAAGGGAAAGGCGTTTGTAAGCTACTCTGAGTGAAGGGTGGGGTATAAATCCAATCTCTTCTTCTACTTCTTCTACTTCTTCTTCTTCTTCTGTAAAGCAAGCGACTAATATGCCCCCATGATGTTTTCTCTGAGTTTCCTCTGCACTGAATTCGGAGGGTTTGGGGGTATGTGTGAGAGGGATGCCGAGTCCAAGCGGCCACTGATGACAGCCCTTCAAAATGTCTGCAACTCTTCCCAGTACTGTATGCAGGACTGGCTCATCCAATAACAACCTGCTGGTAATCCCTGGCCCCAAAGAGGTCCGGCTGTCCTCGACCAGGGCCTTTTCGGTCCTGGCCCCGACCTGGTAGAACTCTCTGCCTAATACCACCAGGGCCCTGCAGGACCTTGTGCAATTCCGCAGGGCCTGCAAGGCAGAGGTGTAGAAAAAGCCCAGCAGGAACTCATTAGCACAATTGGCCACGCCCAACAGCAGAAACATATTAGCATATTAGACCACACCCCTGACAGCACAGGTCATTAGCATATGAGGCCACACCCCTGTGTTACCAGAAGTGTGCTCATCCAGCCACACCCACCTTTTGCTTCTTATTCTGTTTACCTTGTTTGTGGTCAAACCAGGGCTTTTTTTGTAGCAGGAACTCCTTTGCATGTTAGGCCACACACCCCTAATGTAGCCAATCCTAATGAGTGTCTGCTGTTGGGTGTGGCCTATTATGCTAATGAGTTCCTGCTGGGCGTGGCCAACTTGGGAGCCAGCCGGAACTCCTTTCCTGTACGTTCCTGCCCAAAAATAGCCCTGGGTTTTCGGTTGAGGGCAGCGATGGTTCTCCATTGTGGCTGGCACCCTCTTCTCTCCTCCCCCCTCCCACCTCTGAGCTTGCCCTTCCTCTCCCGTGCCCAGAAGTGGCCAGTGAGCCCAGAACTGTGATATAAATTCTAGAGACGCCAGTTTGGTGCAGCGGTTAAGTGCGCAGACTCTGATCTGGGAGAACCACGTTGGATTCCCCGCTTCTCCACATGCAGCTGCTGGTGTGACTTTGGGTCAGTCACAAGTTCTCTCAGAGCTGTTCTCTCAAGGGCAGTCCTCGAAAGAGCTCTCTCAGCCCCACCTCCCTCACAGGGTGTCTGTTGTGGGGGAGGGGAAGGGAAAGGAGACGGTAAGCCGCTCTGAGGCTCCTTCGGGTAGTGAAGGGCGGGGTGTAAGTCCCTTCTCTTCTTCTCTCAAATCTGGCTTTTAACCTTTCGTCTTAATTCTGTTTGTGATTGGAATTCTAACAGTTTTTACATGTGTCACTTTGCGCCTCCGTTCCGGCAGCCGGCCCACCCGCCGTTTTGGGAACGCTTGCCAGTCTGAGCAGCGGGAGCGTCAATGCCACGTTTTTAATGAGCAACACCTTTTAATTACGAGAGTCTGGGTGGGGGGGGACGACCGTGATTTGTGCGAGCAGTCCAGATGAGACTAGTCAGCTAACGGGTGCCGGGTGAGCTGGCCCCCAGGTTGAGTTTCAGCCCAATGAGGCCGATCGAGGAATGAGTGGAACGCACACACACAGCCCCGCCCCCTCCAGCCCCAGATCGGCCCAAGCCATCTGTCTGAGATCACGCTGGTGTGTCAGAACAGAAGACACGACAGCTGGGGAGTTATTCATTCTAGGAAAGAGGCCACGACAGAACCGCAAAGAGGATCAGGTTATGTGGGCTGTGGGCCCTTCCTTTGCAGTCTCTGGTTTCAGAGGGTAGCTGTCTTGGCCTGTAGCAGACCCGTAGCCAGGATTTTGTGGCTCGAGGGGCAATTTTTTTTTCTGGTGGGGCTGCCATTATTTGCCGTTATGAAGGGGGTGTGGCCTGCGCCCCTCTCCGTCCCCTCCTGCAAGATTTAAAGGGCCCTTCAGCTGATCCGTGGGGAGCCCGTGTCCATAGTAGACTCCAAAAAGGAGAAGTTCTCTATGGAAGAAGGTGTTCTAGCCAAGATCTTCGAGCCCAGAGGGGACGAGGCTTCGAAGATTGGTACTTGCGTTCTGAATTCAGCCGGAAAGTCTGCTTGCAATCGATAGCATTCTTGCAGATAACTCTGGGGGGAAAACTGATCTTGCCAGTTCATTTGGGACCAGTGGCACTTTTGGCCTTCAAGGGCAGCCCTGCATACACTACACTCAAGTAGTCTAGTCAGGAGGTTGCCGGGACATGCACAATCATGAGAGAGCCCCTACCCCAGGGGTCCCCAACGTGGCACCCCAGGGGTATCACGGCACCTGCCTTTCCTGGCGCCCACCAAGTGTTTTTCGAAAACTGGTGAAGCTGGTTGGGGCTTTTGTGGAGCAAGGTTTCTGACTGGCCACGGGAGATTTCATTGGTTTTGCAGTTTTAAAACATTGTTTTGGCAGCAGCTGCCACCACAGCACGAGGATCTTCACTGTGGGACGGAAGGTGACCCGCGGCATCCATTTTGTGTCTGGCTCCGCCTCCTGCAGCAGCCATTTTGTGTCTGGCTCCGCCTCCTGCAGCAGCCATCTTGCGGCTGATTCCACCTCCTGCAGCAGCCATTTTGTGGCAGGCGTCTCCAGCCAGTTCCTCCCTACTGTTTGGTGTAGTGGTTAGGTGTACGGACTCTAATCCGGGAGAACCGAGTTTGATTCCCCACTCCTCCACTTGCACCTGCTGATGTGACCTTGGGTCAGTCACAAGCTCTGGCACAGCTGCTCCTGAAAGAGCAGTTTGTGTCAGAGCTCTCTCAGCCCCACCCACCTCCCAGGGTGTCTGTTGTGGGGAGGGGAAGGGAAAGGAGTTTGTAAGCCGCTCTGAGACTCCAAGTGAAGGACGGGGCATAAACCCAATCTCCTCTCCTCCTCCTCCACTGCCAAGGAATCCTTCTCAGCCTCACCCTGTATACAGGTAAAAACCACTCTCTTAATCCCAGGGTTAAGGATTCCAATAAATAAGAAAGTCCTTCCCACCAGTGACACTCTGCAGTGGCAGATCTCGGCCTTTGCCAAAGATTGGTTTGCCGGGAACGGGGTGGGGGCCTTACCTCTCCTTCTCTCCCTCCCTGCAGTGTCAAGCCCCGGTTAGTCCTCCTGGCCGACAGCGATGCCGAGTCTTCCAGCGCCGGCTCCTCCGACGAGGAAGATCTTCCCGCCGTGGAGCCTTCAGGAGTCGCCGGAGACAGGAACCTCCCCCCCGGAGCCGAAGGGTACACAATGGACTCTCCCCCAACGCCTGCTCAGATAGGTCTACTTTCTCAATGAACTGGGGTGTTATCTGTAACACCCCAATCGCAGTTCCTTCTCTGCAGATGACCCTGGGGGATGCTGGTCTGTAGGGGTTGCCCCGAGGATCTCTAACGGAGAGAGCCGGCGTGGCATAGTGGTTCAGAGTGTCGGGCTCGGATGTGGGAGACCCGGGTTCGGACCCCCCGCTTATGCTACAGAAGCTTGCGGGGTGACCTGGGGCCCGTTGCGCACCCTCAGTCTAACCTACCTCACAGGGCTGTTGTGTGAGTGCAAAATGGAGGTGAGGAGAAGAATGCAAGCCGCTTTGGGTGCCCCTTGGGGGAGAAAGGTGGTTTATAGATGAATTAAATAAATAAATTATGCATTAAATACACTGCACGAATAAAAGAGCTCTCTCAGCCCCACCTACCTCCCAGGGTGCCTGTTGTGGGGAGGAAAAGGGAAAGGAGATTGTAAGCCACTCTGAGACTCTTCGGGTAGTGAAGGGCGGGGTATTAATCCAATCAATAATAAAAATGATGGCGATGATGATGATATTCCCATATTGCCCGTAGCCAAAGCTCTCTGGGCAGTTTAAAATAATATAAAACAATACAATACAACGAATAAAACATTAAGAATTACAAATGACATCCGATACGTAAAAACAGTAACGGACAATAAAACCGCACAAACGCACACCCTCGACACAGCTCTTTGGAGGGGCAAATCATGCCCTCCTCGCTAACCAATGCTCCGTCTTAAGCTGTGGAGTCTAATGAGCAAAAATTCTACTTTGTGAGCTCCTGGCATTAAAGTTGTGAGCGAGCGATTTGGCTCCGGCATAAACGAGTTTGCTTTGGAGCCCCCTCCTTCCCGAGCTAAGGCAAAAACGTGTGAGCCGGAGGCTAAAAAAAACTGTGAGGCAGCTCACACTAGCTCAGCTTAGAGGGGACACGGCTCACGACCGTGCTGAGGGTCAAAATTATATCACCGTCCTTTTCATCAGGGAATCAACCCCCCCTTCCAGAATCCCCCGAGCAAAGCAAGGGTAAGCAGAGCGGGGGCCGGCCGGGGATCCCACCGCCCGCAGAGCTTGCAACTCAACCTGCACTGAGCGTGCCGGCAGCTTCGTCCCCGTTCTTTGCCGACCCAGACTGACCCCCCCTCCCCGATTCTCTCCTCCCCCTTAGCCACGTCGTCGGCAACAGCACGAGCCGGAAGATCCTGCGCCTGGTGGACAAGATCGCCAAGTCCAAGTACTTCCAGAAGGCCACTGAGAACGAGTTCATCAAGAAGAAGATCGAGGAGGTCTCCAACACGCCGCTCCTGCTCACCGTGGAGGCCCAGGAGCTGACGGGCACCTTGACGGTCAACATCCCTCCGCCCCCAACGGACCGAGTCTGGTAAGAGACAAAGGGGGGGAAGAGGGGAACAGAGACCGTGGGTTTGGGCAGGGCTGGTGAGGGTGCCGGCAGGCGTGAGGATAGAGGGAGGCGTAAGAACTCGCTGAGCCAGATCAGACAGTGGTCTGGTCAGGGGTCGTTTCGTAAAAAAAGAGCTAGGGGAACTCATTAGCATAACTCATTAGCATATGCCACACCCCCTGACATCACCGGAAGTGTGTCATAAGGCCACACCTCCTGGCATCACCGGAAATGTGTCATAAGGCCACACACCCCGCCTCCAACGGTCCCGGCCACCGGTGCCGGCCTTGCAGCTCCACTGCCGAGCCCATGAAGGGGCAGCAGGGCTATTTTGGGGCAGGAACGCACAGGAACGGAGTTCCGGCTGGCTCCCGATTTGGCCACGCCCAGCAGGAACTCATTAGCATAATAGGCCACACCCAACAGCAGAAACTCATTAGGATTGGCTATATTAGGGGTGTGTGGCCTAACATGCAAAGGAGTCCCTGCTACAAAAAAAGGCCCTGGGTTTTGACAACAAACAAGGTAAACAGAATAATAAGGGAAAGGTGGGTGTGGCTGGATGACCACACGTCTGGCAACATGGGGGTGTGGCCTAATGTGCTAATGAGCGGTGCTGTCAGGGGTGTGGTCTAATATGCTAATGAGCTTATGCTGTTGGGTGTGGCCTGTTATGCTAATGAGTTCCTGCTGGCCTTTTTCTACAAAAAGAGCCCTGTTTTCAGGAGTGCCGCAAAGGAGCCCCACTGTGCAAAGAGATCCATACGGGTTTCTCTTGCCTCCCTTCTGCAGGTACAGCTTTAAGATACCCCCACAGCTGGATCTGAAGGTCCGCCCAAAACTTGGAGAACGGGAGGTCACCTTCATCCACGTGACCGAATGGATCGAGAAGAAACTCCAGCACGAGTTTCAGGTAAACCGCTGAGACCTGAGGCGGGTGATAATGGTAAAACCAAGACTTTATAAAACCATCCAAGAATAAGCATTAACAGAACCGGCCAGTATCTAATTTAGAATTAATTTTGGCCAAGATCACAAGTGCAAGGCGAAGAACGCAAGAGAAGTGATGAGCTGTTGTCAGTCAGCCTTCCCAAGCGTGGCCGTCAGCGGGTTCAGAAACTCGGTACGAGTTAGCTGCCTTTCTGTTGCTAGTGCTTCTACATTAACAGCAGGAGGTGGGGTGAAAAGCACTTTACGTGTGCACATTTGGACATGTATCTTTAAAACAAACCGGGGGGGACGAGCAACGAAGGGCAGTTCTATCAGCACACAAGACGGCTGAGTGGAACCTCCTGGCTCAGGTGCAGTCTACCTCAACTCCCTCCAGTCTCCAGCAGAAGGCAGCGCCGCTACACGAGCTCCTTTGGCTGTGGATGCTGGAATGCCTTCTAAGCAGTGTTCCCTCTAAACTGAGTTACTGTGGGCTAGCTCACAGTTCTTTAGCCCCCGGCTCACACATTTTTGCCTTGGCTCGGGAAGGAGGGCTCCAGAGCAACCTAATTTATGCAGCAGCCAAATCACTCTCTCACAACTTTAATGCAAAGTAGGATTTTTGCTCACAAGACTCCACAGCTGAGAAGAGAAGAGATTGGCTTAGAGCAAGCATTGCCTCTAAGTGCAGTTAGGGAGTGAGCATTGGATTTTCTGTACATCCGCCACATGAACTGAGGAACTGCGGGCCTGTTAAATAACAGACAGTGGGGCACAACATCTGGGGGGGGCGGCTGTTACCCCAGTGAGACAGTGGGGCACAACATCTGGGGGGGGCGGCTGTTACCCCAGTGACCGATTAGTGGGCATCTCAGGGGCATATGGCTTGCTGCAGCTGGTTGGACCTGGCGCCCCCTGGGTTCTCCT
>NW_015168144.1:53701-58536 GCF_001447785.1 Gekko japonicus | reverse complement strand
CTTCGTCCTCAGTAGCCCCATCCTCAATAGCTTCGTCCTCAGTAGCCCCATTCTCAATAGCTCTGTCCTCAGTAGCTCCATCCTCAATAGCTCCGTCCTCAATAGCCCCATCCTCAATAGCTCCGTCCTCAGTAGCCTCGTCCTCAATAGCTCCATCCTCAATAGCTCCATCCTCAGTAGCTCTATCCTCAATAGCTCCATCCTCAGTAGCTCTATCCTCAATAGCTCCGTCCTCAGTAGCTCTATCCTCAATAGCTCCGTCCTCAGTAGCCCCATCCTCAATAGCTCTGTCCTCAATAGCCCCATTCTCAATAGCTCTATCCTCAATAGCTCCGTCCTCAGTAGCCCCATCCTCAATAGCTCTGTCCTCAATAGCCCCATTCTCAATAGCTCTATCCTCAATAGCTCCGTCCTCAGTAGCCCCATCCTCAATAGCTCTGTCCTCAATAGCCCCATTCTCAATAGCTCTATCCTCAATAGCTCCGTCCTCAGTAGCCCCATCCTCAATAGCTTCGTCCTCAGTAGCCCCATCCTCAATAGCTCCGTCCTCAGTAGCTCCATCCTCAATAGCCCCCTTACGCTATCCATCTCTTGTATGGAGATCTCTTTGTGGCAGTCCACTGCAGGAACGGGTGCAAAATGCTAGTATTGAGGCCCGGCAGCTCGGTGGCTTCTTAACTCAATTCTCTCTCGCCTGCCTCTTTTCTCTCCCCACTAGAAAATTTTAGTGATGCCAAATATGGACGACCTCATCTTACCTCTAATGCATTCTGGGTTGGAACCCCTGATGCCCGCGGAGGAACCCCCAAAGGACTGCCTGGGAGAATGCGAGAAGAAATATTGAGGAGGGACTCCGCCTGCCCGAGACCCTCGACGGGGTTGGCCAAGATAATCCAGCAACCAGATAATCAGGACCTGGGATGGAGCGTCACCCGAGATTCAGCTGTGATGCTGGGCTCTGACTTGTCAATCCATCTCTTCTGCATTTTCCCCTCCCTCTCCAAGGGGGGGAAAAAGCCCTTCCATGGCAACATTCCAGCCCAGGACGCATTTCGCAAGAGACGCGGGGGAGACAGAAGCCGGCCTTCAAACCAACTGGCCCCAGCGCCGAGTGAGAAAGTTGTCTGACATCATCAGTTTTGCCAAGCGGGCGGTAGGAGAGACACTCGGACTCTGAACTAAGAAGGGAAACTAACTTAACCCTGAGAACTAGGATCAGGAACCTGATCTTCAGGAGAGACTCCCAACTCCACGGGTCTTGTGGAGTTCCGTCCAGGTCACCCTTCCAACCCAGACTTTGCAATCAACGTCCACATCCGATGGAATTCGAATGCGAGACCCATTGATAAGACTGGGCAGGTAGAGTGAACAAATGCCAAAGAGGGACCCCTCCCCTGCTTGAGTCTGATGAGAACCGGTACAGTAGAGTGGCTCAAATGCTGGACTACAATCTGGGGAGACACGGGTTCAAATCCTGTCTTGGCCATATAGTTGCTGGGTGGCCTTAGGCCAGTCATTATTCCTAAGCCCAGCCTCCCTCGCAGGGCCGTTGTGGTGACGGTGAAATACAGAACCACAGAAGCCTCCCTGGATTCCTTGGAGAAAGGGTGGGGGTGGGCGCTGCGGTGGCTCAAGTGGTTAAGACGCTGAACTGCAGGCTGTGGAAGGTCAGTAGTTCAGCAGTTCGAGACCCGGGTTGCCGCGTGACGGAGTGAGCTCCCGTCTCTAGTTCCAGCTCCAGTCAGCCTAGCAGTTCGAAAGCAAGAAATTGCAAGTAGATAAATAGGTACCACTTCAGTGGGAAGGTAACAGCGTCCCGTGTACCTCTGTGTTTAGTCATGCCGGCCACAGAAACGTCTTCGGACAGCGCTGGCTCTTCGGCTTTGAAACGGAGATGAGCACCGCAACCCTAGAGTCGGACTCGACTGGCTTTCAAGCAAGGGAACCTTTAGCTTTTTACACATATAGACAGAGAGATGCCAGCTTTTACCAGCCTGGGTCTGGGCAAGAGTCCCTAGTCTGTTGGGAAGGTCAGTTTGGAGACCTGAACCCAGGCCCTGCAAGTACCCCCCTTTCAGTGGCCAAATCTCCTACAGGGGTAGTTTCCCATTTGGGAGCGGTGCCGGTAAAGCACGGCATTTCCTCTTAAGAACTCTGTCTCCCGCGGGGCCTCGCAGAGTAGCCGAAAGTGCGTTGGGCCAAGGAATAAGAGGCAGCCCGGAGGCCTGGAATCTGAACCATCTCCAACTGCAGTGACCGCGGCCAAAGGCCGGGCAGGGTACGCCCCAGTCTGACAACAGGGGAGGCCTTCCGAAAACACCGCTTTCCCCTGAGATTGGATGCCATACGAGGAGGTGACCAGGAAAGCGCTAGGGGGTTGGGGGCGAACCAGAGCTGGTCGGCGCGAACCAGAACGGGTCATATGAGCAAGATGAGCTGGACACTACAGAAAGAGGACCCAATTACCTTGAGGCGGCCCAGGTATGCTTCCATGCAGCCCATGAGACAGTGCCATCCGGCTTTCCCTTTATTGTATCTCTCCTCCGCCTGTCTTTAAACCCCTTCCCCCGCCCTCCCATGCACCAAATGCCAGCGGCAAAGAAAGCGGACTTCCAAAAGACAGCTGGCGCTGCAGCATGACGGGCGACTGTTTTAATCTTCCATGCAATAATTTAAAAGGGGGGGGGGAAAGCAATAGCTTTGGGCGAGTTAACGACGGGTCACGACTAATCAAAGGGCTTTGCAAACCTCGGGGAGACTGTCGGCGAGAGGCGGCGCGGGATGTGACGGGAATAAAGGTTTGCATCCATTCCCTGGGGTGTGCTTGCTTTTATTTTAGTTCATTTAACCTGGTCCGTTTTTAAGAGCCTCGGTTTGTCCTGGGGGGGGGGTTGTCGACCGGGGAACCGAGAAGCAGTCGAGCCTCTCCTGAGTCGCTGTGACGTTAAACCACGTTGAGACCCATTTAACTACAGCGGCTTTTGCCAAAGAAATGTGCAGTCTCCTCTAAGGGTGCCCTGTGGGAGATCCCCAGCCCAGATGCAAGACGTTTCCCAGGATCCCCTGGGTGGGAGCACAAACAGGAGTGAATCGGGTGCACGCACTAACACAGGGTTGTCAAACATAAGGCCCGGGGGCCGGAACTGGCCCATCCAGCAACTAGTGCAAGGGAGGGAGAATAGGAGACTGCTGGGGGGGAGTGGGCGGAGCCACTCTGATTGTGGCTTGAGCGTGGCGAAACAACCTCGTCTGCAGCAGTCAAGCATAAGAGCAGAAGAGAAACCAATGTTGGATCAGGCCAATGGCCCATCTAGTCCTACACTCTGTCACACAGTGGCCAAAAACACCAGGTGCCATCAGGAGGTCCAGCAGTGGGGCCAGAACACTAGAAGCCCTCCCACTGTTGCTGCCCCCCCCCCCGGGAGAGTTTAAAAGCGGAACAGCTTCAATGCTAAAGCTGTTCTGGCTATTCATGTTGATCTGTTTGGAGCTGAGTTACGAGTTGCTGAATAAAGCTGAATCTTTTGCTGAAATCACTCTCTTTGTTAAGTAACCGACTTAACAATTAGTGCCTCTGAACATGATGGTGCCAACTCCCAGGTGGGAGCTAAAGACTTTCTGGAATTGCAACTGATCTCCAGGCCACGGAGATCAGTACCCCCCCCCCCTTGAGGAAAGGGCAGCTTTGGGGGAAAGATTCTATGGCATCGTGTCTCCACTGAGCTCCCTCACCTACCATGGCCCATCTAGTCCTACACTCTGTCACACAAGTGGCCAAAAACACCAGGTGCCATCAGGAGGTCCAGCAGTGGGGCCAGAGGACACTAGAAGCCCTCCCACTGTCGCCCCCCCCCCAAGCACCAAGGATACAGAGCATCCCTTGCCCCAGACCGAGAGTCCCTACCTATACCTTGTGGCTCATAGCCACGGACGGACCCCTGCTCCAGATGTTTCTCCAATTCCCTGTTGAACCTGTCCATGCTTGTAGCTGCCACCACCTCCCGCGGCAGTGAATTCCACGTGTGAGTCACTCTTTGGGTGAAGAAGGACTTCCTTTTATCCGTTCTAACCCGACCGCTCAGCAATTTCACGGAGTGCCCACGAGTTCTCGTCTTGTGCGAAAGGGAGTTCTCGTCTTGTGCGAAAGGGAGGTTTTTTGTCCTCTACCTGCTCTTTCCCACGCATAATCTTATAACCCTCGATCATGTGTGAGATCGTCTGCCTAGTGCTGCACCACTGGCTCTCCAGTCTGCCCATGTGGGTTTCCTTTGCGCCCCCTTCCCAGCCCACGGGGCCTCGCAGTGAAGATACACCAACTCAGAGCTTACCAGCTGATGTCCTTTATAAAGTTTATATCTCTAGCACCTGGCATTACATTTATGGCACACGTGGCCCGGTCTGACAAAATCACATTTATGTCAGATCCGGCCCACGTAACAAATGAGTTTGACACCCCGGCGCTAACACTTCAGCTCACTTTGGGATGGCCTTAGTTGTTGTTTTTTTTTAATTTTGGGGTTTCAGAGCCCGGTTCCCAAGGATCTCTACAGACAGCAGAGCCAGCAGCTTAGCGGGTGTGACGCTTATCTCAGCCAGGAAACCTCAAGGGACAACAGGGAGGCCCCAAACGGTGTAGGGGTGGGAGGCAAGGGATAGGGTTTCCAACCTCCAGGTGGGACCTGGAGATCTCCCAGAATTACAACTGATCTCCAGGCCATGGAGATCAGACCCCCCCCCCCTTGAGGAAAGGGCAGCTTTGGGGGAAAGATTCTATGGCATCGTGTCTCCACTGAGCTCCCTCACCTACCCCAAACTCAGTGGAAGAGCCTCTGCTT
>NW_015168144.1:53001-53664 GCF_001447785.1 Gekko japonicus | reverse complement strand
TTGAAAAGGACCAGGCAGGAGATGATGCGAAAGACCTGCCTGAGACTCCGGAGAGCTGTCAAGAGGGGCTGTGGCTCAGTGGTTGAGTGTCTGCTTGGCATGCAGGAGGTCCCTGGTTCAATCCCCGGCAGCATCTCCAGTTAAAAAGGACCAGGCGGGAGGTGACATTAAAGACCTCTCAGCCTGAGACCCTGGAGAGCTGTCAAGAGGGGCCGTGGCTCAGTTGGGAGAGCCTCTGCTTGGCAGCCAGAAGGTTCCAGGTTCAATCCTTGGCATCTCCAGTTAAAAGGACCAGGCAGGAGGTGATGGGAAAGACCTCTGCCTGAGACCCTGGAGGGGCCGTGGCTCAGTGGAAGAGCCTCTGCTTGGCATGCAAAAGGTCCCAGTTTCAGTCCCCAGCATTTCCGGTTAAGAAGGACCAGGCAGGAGGTGATGGGAAAGACCTCTGCCTGAGACCCCGGAAAGCTGAGAAGAGGAGCTGTGGCTTAGTGGTAGAGCATCTGCTTGGCATGCAGATAGGGCTGCCAAATCCCCCTGGGGTGCAGAAATCCCCTCGCCCCAGCGTGCATGTCACAGGAAAGTGACATTATGACGCCGGGCACGCTGGGGGCGGGGCCACGGCCATACAAGGGAAAACTCTATGGTTTTCCCTTGTATGGTCAT
>NW_015168144.1:47049-52051 GCF_001447785.1 Gekko japonicus | reverse complement strand
CTTGTTGCATATGCCCGTCCCCTGGACTCCTTACTGCCGGAGCTCCCACAGGAAATGACCCCTGGTTGACTCTATTTGGAATATCAAGCCCTTGAAGGGCTGTCACGAAGAGGATGGGACGGAGTTGTTTTCTTTTGCCCCAGAAGGTCGGACCGGAACCAACAGGTTGAAATTAAATCAGAAGAGTTTTTGGCTAAACGTGAGTGGGACGGGCTTCCTCGGAAGGAGGTGGTGGGCTCTCCTTCTTGGGAGGTTTTGAAGCAGAGGCTAGGTGGGCCCTCTGACAGCAATGCGGATTCTGTGAACTTGGGCAGATCACGAGAAGGGAGGGCAGAAAGGGTTGTCTCGGGGCGTAGTTCTCGTGGCCCTTTCTGACACGCCCAGGGAAATGCCGATCGCCACTCTGGGGTCAGGAAGCAGTTTTTCTCCAGGCCAGTTTGGCCGGGGATCCTGGAGGCTTTTTTGGTCATCTTCTGGGCATGGAGCAGGGGTCACTCTGGGTGTGGAGGGGGAGGTATTTGTGAATTCCCTGCCTTTTGCAGGAGGTTGGACTAGATGACCCTGGAGGTCCCTTCCAAATCTATGATTCTGTGATCCATGACCTCAGAGATGGGGCTCGGTGGCAGAAGAAGAACCCTGCTCCGAGTGGCTGCTGGGGGGTGGGGTTGGGGGGCACCACAACTCACCATGAAAGCCCTCTTCTCTTGGGCTGTCTGAAAGCGGCCGTGGCCGAACTTGGAGGTTGTGTCGATGAATTTCAGCTCAATCGGTTCCAGGGCTTTCCGGCTGGTGTGGACCAAGAGCGACTGGAGGGAGGAAAGAGGCCGGTCAGAGGAAGAAAAGACGGTGAGGCGCAACCAGTGTTCCCTCTAAGCTGCGTTAGTGTGAGCCGGCTCACTGTTTTTCAGCCTCCAGCTCACGCATTTTGGTCTCGGCTCAGGAAGGGATGGCTCCAGAGCAAACGAATTTATGCAGCAGCCAAATCGCTCGCTCACAACTTTAACGCCGGTAACTCACAAAGTAGAATTTTTGCTCACAAGACTCCACAGCTTAGAGGGAGTATTGGCCGCAACATATTATGACTCAGCACTTAGGAAGACCACGGGGTTTGGAAACACCATTTTCTCCAGGAGACGTGGAACAAATGTTCTACTTAAATAAATAATAATCGAATAAGCCATCTATGTAGTCCAGAATATAATAAATAAATATGCCAGAATTGGAGACTGATGGGCAGACGTATCCTTAATTGTGGAATGCTGAGAGTAATGAACTGAGGCCCTGCCATTACGCTCCATCCGTCTCCTCTCTAGAGTCGAGTCAGAGACCGACTAGAGTTTCAGGGCAGAAGCTTTTGAGGCCCAAAGCTCCCTTTGTCAGACCAACAACAAATCTATGTTTATTTCTGGGACGCAGTTATATCCTGTCCCGCCCCCCCGATTTACAGGACTCAACATGGATTAAGAATTTAAAATCATAATCTGTAATCCAAGTTCAATAATACCCAAATGGATGTTGACAGCTGTTATCTCGCTGGAGTCTCGCGGCGGAGACTCGTCAGCTGGCCTGCCGGGACCTTGTGGCAAAGGCCTCTCTGATTCTTAGCCTCTCTGCTGCCCCCCAGCATGGAAGCCTCCCCAGCCTCCCCTCTCACCTTGCGCAGGGTCAGCACCCGCTTCTTGGTGCCCACGACGCAGCCCTTCAGCATCAAGAAATCGTTCTTGACTTCTCCGTAATGAGGGAATCCGCCCTGTGGGGAAGGAAGGCGAACTTTTATTGCACATTGTTCGTTTTTAGGATAACATGTTTTAGGCAAAAAAATAAAGATGGGGAAAGGGAGTAGAGAACGTTAAAAGGGACACAGAAGGATCAAAGGAGATGTCACGTTAGGAGACTCTGATGTCAACAGCAGCCACAGAGGTGGATGGGGAAGGGGGTTCATATCGGAGGGGTTTAAGCCTCATAAGAACGTAAGAGAAGCCACGTTGGGTCAGGCCAATGGCCCATCCAGGCCAACACTCTGTGTCACACAGGGGCCAAAACCCAGGGGGCCATCAGGAGGTCCACCAGCGGGGCCAGAATTCCAGAAGCCTTCCCACTGTGAGCCCCCCCAAGCGCCAAGAATACAGAGCCTCACTGCCCCAGATGTAAGAACATAAGAGAAGTCATGTTGGATCAGGCCAATGGTCCCTCCAGTCCAACACTCTGTGTCACACAGTGGCCAAAACCCAGGGGCCCTCGGGAGGTCCACCAGCAGGGTCAGAACGCCACATGCCCTCCCACTGTTGCCCCCAAGGCACCGAAAACACTGCCCCAGACAGAATGTTCCATCTACACCTGGGGCTAAGAGCCAACAATGGACCTGTGCTCCAGATGTTGATCCAACCCCCTCTTGAAGCTGTCCATGCTTGTAGCCACCACCACGTCCTGCGGCACTTCCCCCAATGCCGTTTTCCTCACCTCATTTACTTCCTCCTCCCCAAATAAGGCCAACACCAGCAAGGGCACAGCAAGGGAGATCAGGAAACCGGTCCATGGGGCAGAAAGGGTTAACCTTCCCTCTCCCCTCAACGGCCTCAGTCTGAATTCAGGGGCTGCTGTCTACAGAGCTCCGGCGGCAACTGGCCCACACTGCAGGGGACTTTAACACACCATCTCAAAGAGGGCAACGTCCCCCCTCTAGTGGGGGGTTTTGTGCTCACAAGCTTGGGTCATCGGCTCTGCGCCAGTCCCACACCCCTGATCCCTTTTGCAGCCTTGAAGAGCGGCCCAAACAAAACAACACCAACACCGCCTGGTGATCCCAGGCCCCCCTGGAGGTAAAGCTCACTGCGACCAGGGCCAGATCCTTCTCAGTGGCGGCCCCTACCTGGTGGAACGAGCTCCCGGAGGAGATCAGGGCCCTGCGGGACCTTATGCAGTTCCGCAGGGCCTGCAAGACGGAGCTCTTCCGCCAGGCTTTCGCATAGGGGCCGCCGCTCCTACCCCCACCAACAGTGGCAATACCATCGGGATTAGGAATTGCCCTTGGAAGTTCCGCCATAAATTGCCTGGCACTGACAATGTGGGATTGGCTTGAACTAACTACTGGACAGTGTCACCCCAATGGGGAGGATTTGAAGATGCCATCCAAACCACTCAAGACCATCTTAAGAACATAAGAACATAAGAACATAA
Organism: Gekko japonicus; assembly: GCF_001447785.1. Lineage (NCBI taxonomy): Eukaryota > Metazoa > Chordata > Lepidosauria > Squamata > Gekkonidae > Gekko > Gekko japonicus. The sequence goes on along the minus strand of NW_015168144.1, from coordinate 48,874 downwards.
GAGATGCCAATGTTGGATCAGGCCAAGGCCCATCCAGTCCAACACTCTGTATCACACAGTGGCCAGAAATACCAGGTGCCCTCAGGAGGTCCACCAGTGGGCAGTGTTCCCTCTAAGTTGAGTTAGTGTGAGCTAGCTCACAGTTTTTTAGCCTCCAGCTCACACATTTTTATCTTAGCTCAGGAAGGATGACTCCAGAGCAAACTAATTGATGCAGTAGCTAAATTGCTTGCTCAGAACTTTAATGCCCATAGCTCACAAAGTGGAATTTTTGCTCACAGGACTCCACAGCTTAGAGGGAGCGTTGCATCCCCACCATCACCATCCGATTGAGGTTTGGGGCCCGCTGCCCCAGAGCTCAGTGGAGCGGGACCCGGGGGCTGTCTGTCCAGGCACAGAAGCGAATGGGAGGGTGTTACACCAGCCCCTGATTTTTTTCTGTTTTATTAAACTTGTATCCCGCCCTCCCTGCAGGCAGGCCCTGGGCGGGTTCCATCAGTGTTAAAACAGTATACAATAACAGTTTGTTATTGTATACTAACACTAACTCAGCTTAGAGGGAACACCGGTTGGGGAGGTGTTACGGCCTCTGACTGAAGTTGTTAACGTGCCAGTTTAGTAATCGCTTCTGAATTCTGCGTGCCAACGTCGCTGTCTGTACCTTCCAGCCTTTGGGCCCTAACTGGTGGCATTGTTTTCCTGCTGCATACATGTATTTTTATCTCTGCCGGCTATTTCAGGCACCTGACAGAGTGAGGCTTAAGTGCCACCATAGAGCTGTTAGCCTTCAAGGGGTCCCAGTTGCCAACTTCCAGGTGGCAGCTGGAGAACTCCCGCTATTACAATTGATCTCCAGGCAGCAGAGTTCGGTTCACCAGAAGGAAATGGCCACTTCGGACTCTATGGCATTTCTACCCCATTGAAGTCCCTCACCAAATTCCATGCCAGGGTCACCATAAACTGGAAGCTAAGCAAGGTCAGTACTTGGACGGGAGACCACCAAGGAAGGCTCTGCAGAGGAAGGCAAGGGCAAACCACCTCTCCTTCTCCCTTGACTTGAAAGCCCCTTTCTGGGGTCACCATAAGTCTTGGATGGGAGACCACCAAGAAAGGCTCTGCAGGGGAAGGCGATGGCAAACCACCTCTGCTTCTCCCTTGCCACAAAAGCCCCATGCCAGGGTCACCGTGAGTTGGAAGCTAAGCAAGGGCAAACCACCTCTGCTTCTCACTCTCCCCAAAAGCCCCTGGGTCTAGGGTAACCATCAGTCTTGGATTTGAAACCACCAAGGAAGAGTCTGCAGAGGAAGGCAATGGCAAGCCACCTCTGCTTCTCACTTCTCCTGAAAGTCCCTGGCTGGGGTTGTCCTGGGTGGGAGACCACCAAGGAAGGCCCTGCAGATGGCAGCAATGGCTAAACCACCTCTGCGTCTCACTCGCCTCGAAAGCCCGACTAGGGTCGCTGTAAATTCGTCGTGATTTGACAACACGCGCAGAGACACGCGAGAGTCTGCTCTGTTCCGTCTCTTACCAATGGAGTGATGGCTTTCTCTGTCGTGTCGTAATTGGTGGAGCCGTTATTCTTCACCACTTTGCCGTCTTCCACGCGGATCCCACGGCCGATGCGGTAAATCTAGGAGACAAAGATGAGACGCCGCTGGGTGTTTATACCCCGGTGGGTCGCCGTGTCGGTCCGAAGCAGCAGAACGAAGTTTGAGTCCGGCGGCACCTTTAAGACCAACAAAGTTTAATCCCGGGTACAAGCTTTTGTGTGCAGGCACCAGAAAGTTTATACCTGGAATTAAACTTTGTTGGTCTTAAAGGTGCC
>NW_015168144.1:41441-46417 GCF_001447785.1 Gekko japonicus | reverse complement strand
TTATGGGCAGGGGAGGAGCTCTGTCGAGTCATGAAGTGAGCCGTGACTCATGGAAGTGTCTCCCCTGCCACAAATTTTGTTCGTCTTTAAGTTGCTCCCGGACTCTTGTCTGCTCCTCCCCATTCCACTTAGACCAGTTTGGGGCAATGGATCTCAGGCCAGTAGCTACGGTGGGGTTTTGGGGGGGCTCCGTCCCCTTTCTTAAAGACATAGCCCCACAAGGATTTCTCCTCTAAATCCTTTTTTACATCGTTTTAAAACATTTTTAAAAGGTCTGCGCGCCTTTAAGCAGAGTGGGGTGCTGTCGTTGGCTAATTCCCGCACTGAGCAAGGGGGTTGGAGTGGGTGACCTCTAGGATACCTTCTCACTCTGTGTCGAGAAACTGGTCTCCTTTGAGAGCGTTTTTCTGCCTAAGTGTTAACCTCCTTGACTGTAGAAGTCGTCACCCCCACCTGCCGGCTTGTTCTCAGAATTGTTGCTTCGGTTGGCAGAAGTGATTAACTTGCAGCAGCTGAGAACTGTCGTCTAAAGTGGTAGACAGCCTGCAATTGAGAGATCTATCCTGGTAACAGCTTTCTATTGGTTGAATGGCTTTTCCCCCCTGCACTGGGAACTTCAGCCCCACCAGAAAAAAAATTGCCCCACGAGCCACAAAATCCTGGCTATGGGCCTGCTGGATCTAAAACAGTATTTGTGTGTGTGTATCCTTCTTTCCTAGGGACAGTGGGGTGCAGGGTTACTGCCCTGGTCCACCAGGACAGAAGGGGAAGGCGTCCCCATCGTGTGGGCTCCATACCTTCTTGTTGAGTTCGGTGCGGTGATGATAGCCCTTCTGGCCGGCCCGGGCGATGGAGTAGCCCACCCGGGCGGGATGCCACGCTCCGATGCAGGCCACTTTGCGCAGCCCTTTGTGGGTCTTCCGGGGGAGCTTCTTGGTGCGCCAACGGCTCGTCACCCCTGCGCGAAGAAGGGTCCGGTGACTGTGGGGAAGGAGCTCGGCAGAGAACCCATCCCGTGCCTCAGATACAAGTGACTCTCAGTCTAAGCCAGGGTGTCAAACACATGGCCCATGGGCCGGAAGCGGCCCGTGCAGGGCTCATATAAAACCCGCGAGCGACTGAAAGAGCGGCTTGGAGCCAACTCAGCCTCACCTCACTTTGGCACGGCACGGATGCTTACCTTTCATCCCGTGCCCTTTGGTGACTCCGATAACGTCGATCATCTCGTTCTGGCCGAAGACGGAGTGCACGGAGACCTGCTTCTCCAGCTTCTCGTGGGCCCAGTCGACTTTGTCGGCCACTGTCCCTCCGTTCAGCTGGATCTCCATGACGTGGGCCTTCTTCTGATGCAGTGGCAGGAGCCTCATCTGCAGCCAGGGGGAGGTCAGAATTAGGTGACTTGATGGAGATGGAGATCAGTTCAGTTCAGTCAGGGCTCTTTTTGTAAGCAGGAACTCCTTTGCCTATTAGGCGACACACCCCTGATGTAGCCAGTCCTTCAAGAGCTTACAGTAGCCCCTGTAAGAAGAGCTCTGTAAGCTCTTGGAGGATTGGCTACATTAGGGGTGTGTTGCCTAATAGACAAAGGAGTTCCTGCCCAATAAGAGCCCCGTACACCTTGACAATATTCCAAAATTTTAAAATACATCAATAAAGCATTAAAAGCAGATTAACATTTAACCGAGTGTCTAACTGCCGTAACTACCTAACTACCATAACATTTACATAATCTGAGTATTGCCATAAAGAAACTGGCTACTTGGTAGGTGATCTTGGAATTTCTATCAGATAGAAGAAACTCGAGTCTAGCTTTTTCAGAAAGGCTCGGAATTTTTTCAATCAACGTAGTCAATGGAGATGTAAAAAATTGCAAATGCCCTGTGCTAAGAAGGTAGCTTGGGAAGAGTGGGTGGGGAGAGGAGAAGGAGAAGGAGAAGAGGAAGAGGAGGTGGAGGAGAATGGATCTATACACCGCCCTTCACTACCCGAAGGAGTCACAGAGCAGCTCACAATCCCCTTTCTCTTCCCCTCCCCACCACAGACACCCTGTGAGTTGGGTGACGCTGAGAGAGCTCTGAGAGGACTGCTCCTGAGAGAACTTGTGACTGACCCAAGGCCACACCAGCAGCTGCACGTGGAGGAGAAGTGGGAATCAAACCCGGTTCTCCCAGATTAGAGTCCACCCTCCTCACCACTACACCAAACTGCCTCTTGAAGGTGCCAAAACCTCCACCTCCTTGACCCTGGAGAAAGGAACCTGGCTGCAGCAAGCGCTGGTGCTCTGTACGTGCTCAGGGACTCCAGTGCCGACGTGGAGAAGCCTCCTACCTGTGTGTGCACGATGACGCGGATGACCTTGCAGTACTTCTTCATGGTTGCAAAGTCCTTCTCCAGCTGTTTCTTCCCCGCATCATCCTGCCACTTCTTGGAGTACTTGGTGAAGGCCTTCTTCTTGCTCTTGTGCCTGGGGAGGAGGAAGCGCATCCGCTGAGAACCACGAGGCCGGATCCGGTGGCACACGAGCCTGACACGGACGTTGCCCACAAGCTGCTGCATGAGCGATTGAATTCGTGCTCGTGGCCCCCGAAAACCAACCCCTCCCACGGTTGCCCCCCAAGCACCAAGAAGAAGAAAAAAGGAAGGCCCCCCTCAGTGCTGGCTCCATACTGGTGGGAGCTCCCGGAAGAGATCAGTTCCGCAGGGCCTGCAAGACGGAGCTCTTCCACCAGGCCTTCGATTACGAGCTGCACCAAACACCTGAGAAGTGACCCTGTGCCCTGGTCTACAACTTACAGCCTGTGCCCACAGCACAGCTGGCGTAAGAATACCATCATGACTGTCGCCAGGGGTCGTTTCGTAGAAAAAGAGCTAGGGGAACTCATTAGCATAACTCATTAGCATATGCCACACCCCCTGACATCACCGGAAGTGTAGCAACAGACTAACACAGCTACCTCGGGGAAGCTCCTGGATGGGGCTGGGAGTCCTTGCGGAGGCCACGTGGAGTGGCCTCGGCCAGGCAGAGGGGGAGGACGCCAACATACCCTCCTGCTTCTTCCTCCTTCTGCAACAGAATGAGGCTGGAAGCAGGGGGCGGCCGGAAGAAGGGGGCGGGGCTTCGTCGTGTGCCTCGCCCCCCTGCACCTCACCCGGGGGAACTGCGATCCCCCGCAATCCCCCCCGAATCGACCTCTGATTGTCGCCTACGTAATGCTGTTTAATCTCGAAACCTCTGCTCTTGCACTTTGCTTGAGTACTGTTCCGGCACTTTAGGACGACTGAGAGTTTAATTGTTATGGTGTTTTGGGAATGAACTTAATTCGTATTGATATATGCGCTTTTATGCAAGCTGCCCTGAGCCTGCCTTGGCAGGGAGGACGGGGGTATAGATTGAATAAATAAATAAATAAATATAAACAAGACAGAGCTTCTACTGATCTACTGATCAGAAGCTGTCTTGCCCTCTATAGGCAAGCCCAGTCAGGTTTCCTCTGGAGCAGTGTTTCCTCTATCCCTGTGTCGGGCTTCCCCACAGCATCAATGAAGTACACTCTTGCAGAAAAGGTTTTACTTTATTTGAAGCTACAGGTGCATGTACAGGATCACTGTTAGGAATGGGGGGAAAGCAACGAGCATGACAGGTTATCGTACATTCAAACAGCTGAAGACCAATTGCGGGACTTCCCCCCTGCGCGCCATCGGGCCTGGGAGCAAACGCTTCTAGGCAGCATAACATATTTCCTTCCCACGGTTTTTCGTGAGATCACCCAAGCAACTATCCAGCAGCAACCACCTGTGGCCTTGAGAGATATACACGTTCCAGCAGCTAAGCAATTAAGCGCATCAACAGGTCTACATATGAAAGCGAAAGCAATCAAGCGCATACATGGGGAAACCAAAATAAAAAAGAAATTTGGCAGCTTGCAACACCCTGGTGGCTAAGAGCCACTGATGGACCTCTGCTCCAGATGTCTCTCCAATCCCCTCTTGAAGCTGTCTCTGCTTGCAGCTGCCACCACTCCCTGCGGCAGGGAATTCCACGGGTTCATTACATCCCTAAAGCGACTGCTACGGGAGCATCTCGTCCCCCCCAGCGCCCTCAGACAGCGCTCACCAGTTCTTGTAGAAACGCCTCCTGCATTCGTCGCTAATGTGCTCGGCGAAGACGGCCTTGAAATTCCGCAGCCCCCGGGGCGTCTCGATGTAGCCCACCAGTCCAACCACCACCAGAGGTGGGGTCTCTATGATGGTAACCGCTTCCACCTCCTCCCTCTTGGAAACCTCTGAAAATCGAGAAACGAGAAAAGGCACCGAATTAGCACCGAGTTCACGGCGCAAGGGTCATTCGGTGGTGAAAAGACCGGACCTGAAGCAACGGGTTTAAATTACGTGCAGAAAAGTATCAGCTGGATGTTAAGAAAAAACTTTTCCACGGTCGGAGTGGTTCAGAGGTGGAATCAGCTGCCGGGGGAGGTGGTTATTAGCTCTCCTTCATTGACAGCTTTCAAGAAGAGGCTGAACGAATATTTGTCAGAGGTGCTTTAGGCTGGTCCTGCACTGGGCAGGGGGTTGGACTAGACCAGTGATGGCGAACCTTTTAGAGACCGAGTGCCCAAACTGCGACCCAAACCCCACTTTATTTATCGCAAACTGCCAACACGGCCATTTAACCTGAATACTGAGGTTTTACTTTAGAAAAAACAACTCGTGCATTAACTTCAGATGATCCAAACAAAGTAAGGAAAGCAATCCCAAAGGCTTTCATTGACTTAAAATTATTTGGCAGAGAATTCGACACTTTCATGATGGTCTGGGCCTGGCTGGGGCGATGGCACGCGTGCCCACCACAGAGAGGGCTCTGAGTGCCACCTCTGGCCCCCGTGCCATAGGTTCTCCACCACTGGACTAGACGGTCAGAGAGGCTCCTCCGCCGTGGGGCTAAGTCAGTGACTATGGGAGGCACTGTCCCTGACATT
>NW_015168144.1:38681-41228 GCF_001447785.1 Gekko japonicus | reverse complement strand
ACTTTCATGATGGTCTGGGCCTGGCTGGGGCGATGGCACGCGTGCCCACCACAGAGAGGGCTCTGAGTGCCACCTCTGGCCCCCGTGCCATAGGTTCGCCACCACTGGACTAGACGGTCTGCATGGCTCCTTCCAACTCTATGGTTCTATGATTCTATGAGAGGCACTGCTGAGTTTCAAAAATTCCAGGACATAGTGCTTTTTAGCCCAGCTGAATCAGAAGGTGCCCTGATCTTGGATGGCCCAGGTCAGCCCGATCTCGTCAGATCTCAGAAGCTAAGCAGGGTTGGCCGTGGTTACTATTTGGAAGGGAGACAATGCTCCCTCTAAGCTGTGGAGTCTTGTGGGCAAAAATCCTACTTCGTGAGCTACTGGCCTTAATGTTCTGAGCAAGCGATTTGGCCGCTGCATAAATTAGTTTGCTCTGGAGCCATCCCTCCCTGATCTAAGACAAAAAAGCGTGAGCCGGAGGCTAAAAAACTGTGAGCTAGCTCACACTCACTCAGCTTAGAGGGAACACTGGAGCCCGCCAAGGACAGAGGCAGGCAATGGCGAGCCACCTCTGAACGTCTGTTGCTTTGAAAACCCTCTGGGCTCACCATAGCTTGGCTGCAATTCGACAGCATTTCCCACCACAACCAGAAGATAATAGAACGAGAAACCTGAGTGTTGCCAGACTTCTTGGTTATACAGCACCTCCTTGACATTTAAACTCTTTTAAAATCATTATTCAGAAGAAGAGGAGGAGATTGGATTTATACACCACCCTTTGCTACCCAAAGGAGTCTCAGAGCGGCTCGCAATCTCCTTTCCCTTCCCCTCCCCACAACAGACACCCTGTGAGGCAGGCGGGGCTGAGAGAGCTCTTGCGAGGACTGCCGTTGAGAGAACAGCTCCGAGAGAACTTGTGACTGACCCAAAGTCACACCGGCAGCTGCATGTGGAGGAGGAGTGGGGACTCAAACCTGGCTCTCACAGATTAGAGTATGTGCACTTAATCACTACACCAAACTGGCTCACTTTTAAAGTCTTTTAAAATCATTGTTCACATTAGATGGATTGATTCCCTCGTTTATATCCGGCCTTTCTCACCCAGGGGGATGGAAAGGGGCGTATGTTGTTGTCCTCTGCTCTGTCTTATCCTGACAAGCACCCAATGAGGTGGGGTAGGCTGAGAGAGAGAGAGAGAGTGACGCGACTGACCCAAGGTCTCCCAGAGAGTTTCTGTGGCAGAGGGGGTGTTCAGACCTCCCTGAGTCCTAGTACGACACTCTGACCATGACACGACGCATTTGTTAACCCAGGGGATGAAAAAAGGTCTCCAGAGTTGGCAAATATAACTTTATCTTCTTTATCGCTTCGGAGGGCAGCCATACAAGCCAGCACGGACTCTAATCTGGGAGAACCGGTTTTTGATTCCCCACTCCTCCACATGCAGCTGCTGGTATGACTTTGGGACAATCACAAGTTCTCTCAGAGCTGTTCTCTCAAGGGCAGTTCTTGAGAGAGCTCTCTCAGCCCCACCTACTTCACGGGGTGCCTGTTGTGGGGAGGGGAAGGGAAAGGAGATTGTAAGCTGCTCTGAGACTCCTTCGGGTAGTGAAGGGCGAGGTAGAAATCCAATCTCTCTTCTCTCTCTTGGTCTGCAGTAGTAGACCTAGATTCAAGTCTAGAAATGCCTGAGACCCCAACATGATTTTCAGGGTATCAGCTTTGGAGATTCAAAGCTATCTGATGAAGGGCGCTTTGGCCCTCAAATGCTTAATCTTGTTGGTTTCTGAAGAGCTACTGGACTGAAACCTAGCTATACTCCTTCATGCAAGTGGTGTGGATGATGTGACATTATCCCCCTTTCCCCATGAACACAGTGGAAATACCTTTCTCGGTCACTTTTCTGCCGACATTAAATATCCCTCATCGAATATGCGGTTCAGGAAGTTACAAGAATGGACAAAATATCAGAGGTGATTTCCTTGATGGAGAATCCGGACTTTTGTTCAGATTATTTGGAACGTTCGTTCCCTTTTCTTGGATATATGGGAAGCCACAGTAAGCTTAAAAAGGCACTTCCTGATAATTTGAAGGTTATCGCTATATATTGAATAGCTGGTTTGGTGTTATTGCTCTTGTGCTTTTTCTGTTTGTGACAATGTTGTTGTTGTTGTGGTTTCCGAATATTATCTGCTACTGTAAATTGTTGTTATATTACATAAATAAAAGATTATTAAGGGAGGGAAGAAGGTAATGGGGGAAAGGGGGTGTGGTAGGGTGGGGAGGGCCATAAGTCAGCTGTGACTTGACTGCAGAAAAGAAGGGGGAGGTTGGATCAGCCATCCAAGTACTAACCAGGGCTGACCCTGCTTAGCTTCTGAGATCTGATGAAATTAGGCTAGCCTGGGCCATCCAGGTCAGGGCAAGAGGGTACCAGAGGAGGTTTGCGTTGCCTCTGCGTAGCAACCCTGGACTTCCTTGGTGGTCTCCCATCCAAGAACTAACCAGGGCTAATCCTGCTTAGCTTTTGAGATATGACAAGATTCAGCTAGCCCA
>NW_015168144.1:32486-38533 GCF_001447785.1 Gekko japonicus | reverse complement strand
AGCAACTTACTCAGCCCCGACCGGTGAACCTCCCGCAAGATGTGAGTCATGCCGGCCTTGTAGCCCAGGAAGGCGGTCAGGTGGACGGGCTTGCTCGGGTCATCTTTGGGCCAGGTCTTCACCTTCCCACGGTGACGCCGGCTCCTCTTGTGAGGGAGGAAGCCCAGGTGGCCGTGCCTGGGCGCTGAGAACTTCCTATGGGACTGAGGAGAGGGGAGGGAGAAGAAAAGCCCCCTGAGCCTTCTGGGTCTCCCAATGGGATCGCTAAACACCGTGGCAACTTGGTGTTTAGTCATGCCGGCCACATGACCACGGAAACGTCTTCGGACAGCGCTGGCTCTTCGGCTTGGAAACGGAGATGAGCACCGCAACCCTAGAGTCGGACTCGACTGGCTTTCGAGCAAGGGAAACCTTTAGCTTTACCTTAGGTTTCTTGCATTGGGCAAACTTTTGCATTTTAAAGGGGGTAAAGTTGGTAACATCCAGATGGTGGCTGGAGCTCTCCCAGGATTACAATTGATCTCCAGAAGTCACAGATCAGTTCCCCTGGAGAAAATGGGTGCTTTGGAAGGTCGAATCTATGGCGTTAAGTTCCAACCCCCTTCCTTCCTAGGTCCTACCCCACCTCCCCAAAATCTCCAGGTATTTCCCAAGTGGGAGTTGGCAACCCTGGGGGTGGGAAGAGAAGTATATCAGAGTCACTGCTCCCTCTAAGCCGTGGAGTCTTGTGAGCAAAAATCTGTACTTTGTGAGCTCCTGGCATGAAAGTTGTGAGCCAGCGATCGGGCTCCTGCATAAGTTACGTTTGCTCTGGAGCCCTCCTTCCTGAGCGAAGACGAAAATGGGTGAGCCGGAGGTTGAAAAACAGTGAGCCAGCTCACACTCACTCATCTTAGAAGGAACACTGATTCTACAGTGCTTCAGTTCTGTTCTGTAAGAGACTTGGCCAAAAAACAGCAAATAACAACTGTGTACTGCACAAACCCGAGTTTGTACTGTGGGTTTGTGCAGTACACAGTTGTTATTTGCTGGTTTTTTTGGCCATTGTTTACTGTGGACTGTATTACTGTTGTTGCTGTAAGAGACTCGCACAATAAATTGCCAGCCCAGAAACGAAATCGCCGAGATGGCCCCCAATCACAGAGTTTCTCTGCTGCTCTCACGTCCCATTCATCGGCTACTGCCGCCACCCCCAGCTAGCCCCCAAATACGCACGCGGCCCACGGCAACGCGATACAGACCATGATTAGGCGTCTTCTTCAACCCCCGGGCAAAGGCAGAGAAAGAGGCAACCCGCGAGGGCTCTCCTCCTCTAATACCGAAGATGTTTCTCGGCCCCCAAGACATAAATTTAGCAGCTGGCTTCATGCTGATGGTATATTCGTTTCATACTCGGGCAAGCTGACAGGGGTCAGACACCGCCGGCCGTTGGGTGGGGAGGAAAGGTCATCTGAGAAGGGGTGGGGTGGGGAGAGAGGTGTCACTTTACCCCCTTGGGTTGCCAACTCTGGCCTAAGAGATTCCTGGAGCTTTGGGGCCCGTGCCTGTGAAGGGGAGAATTTGGGGAGGGAGGTCATCGCCGAGAATAGAATTTGAACGCCGAAGCTGCCATTTTCTCAAATGGGAGGGATCTTTGCAGCCTGGAGATCAGCTGTAATTCCAGGAGAACTCCAGGTCCTGCCTGGAGATTGGCAACCCAACTCCTCTAAGGTAAATTCAGCCCCCAGCCATGCAGAGATGAGGGAGAGGGTGACATTTTGCCCAGATTGCCCTCTGATGAATCACTCTGGGACAAACAAAATCAGCATAAGCAGTGTTCCCTCTAAGCTGAGTTAGTGTGAGCTAGCTCACAGTTTTTTAGCATCCGGCTCACACATTTTCCCCTTAGCTCAGAAAGGATGGCTCCAGAGCAAACTAATTTATGTAGTTGCCAAATGGCTCGCTCACAACTTTAATGCCTGTAGCTCACAAAGCAGAATGTTTGCTCACAAGACTCCGCAGCTTAGAGGGAGCATTGAGCATAAGGGATGCCTCTGGGCTCATGCAGAGTGGAGCGTGGGCCCCTGGCTCTCTCAGCCTCACCTACTCCGCAGGGTGGTTGTTGTGAGGCCGACTCAGGTGAGGGAGAACTGCTCTGAGCCCTGGGGAAGGGATAGAAACGTAATAAAATATAATTCAGATACAAGAACAAGCCAGAACAAGAGGAGATTGGATTTATACCCCACCCTTCACTACCTGAAGGAATCTGAGCGGCTTACAAATGTAGGGTTGCCAAGTGTGAAAGCAGCCGCCAGATGGGGACTCCCGGCTGGCGGCTGGAGTACTCCCTCGGATGACCGTGGCCCCGCCCCCAGCGTGCCCAGGTCACTTCCGGGTGACGTGCACGTCAGGGTGGAGTTCCCCCCGGGGCTCGATCCGCCGACGGCGGGGAATGGGCCTCTGGGGCGGGGGTTTCCCCGCCCCCCGGGGGGACTTGGCAAGCCTATACAAATGCCTTTCCCTTCCCCTCCCCACAACAGACACCTTGTGAGGTGGGTGGGGCTGAGAGAGCTCTGACAGAAACTGTCCTTGAGAGAACAGCTCCGAGAGAACTGTGGCTTGTCCAAGGTCATCCAGCAGCTGCAAGTGGAGGAGTGGGGAATCAAACCCAACTCTCCCAGATGAGAGCCCTCGCACTTAATCACTACACCAGACTTGCTAGAAAGCAAGTCTATACACTGGAAAACATAAGTCCAGGCCAGCACATAAAAATGCACTGATCATTATGAGTGGCGTTCCACTTGTCCCTCCTCTGGACACTGATAAATTTCTCTCTTACAGGTCTTCAGACATCTTACAGTTCCGCAGGGCCTGTTAAACGGAGCTCTTCCACCAGGCTTTCGGTTAGGAACCGCCACTGATGAACGTGCCCTAGAACATCTTCTGGCCCGGGACCCTGCTGGATGCTACTTTTACCACTGGGTCGACTTGGAACATTGTTATCATCTGACTTTGTTGGATTCTACCCCTACCATTGGGATACAAATAGAAACAATAAATAAATAGATAAATATTCTCAACCTAGTGTGTTTTTATTCCACCCTTCATCAGACTTTGCTTCTCCTCGCCTCCATTTTGTCCTCACACAACAACCCTGCGAGGTAGGCAAGGCGCAGAAAAGGACTGCCCCCCCCCCAAACACCGAGTGACTGGGGGATTTGAACACAATCTTTCATATCCTAGTCCGCCTCTCACGACAAGACACTACACTGGTACCAGCGGCGGCGGCGGCGGGGGGGTCGGCAAAAAAATCCCCTCGCAGATTTAACTTTAGTCAAGGGGGCCCCAAGGAGAACAACGACGCCATGATAAACTCCCCCAAAACTACACCCTCCAGAATCCCAAGCGCCGGACGCACCTTTTTCGCGCACGCGCGTTTGCCCTCCCAGGAACGTTTCGGAACCCCTTTCTCTAACTCGGCCTCCCATCATGCAGCGCGGCCAGTTCCCTTCGCCTTCCGCCGCCGCGGGCTGCGCGTGCGCACTTGCGTCCCCCCCCCGCGGAGGACGCCATTTTGTCCTCCTGGCCGACCGGGACGCGTTGCCGAGATGCCGGAGCAGTCGGACCGGGACGTGTACCGGGAACCCCCTCGCCGCACGCCGGCTCCCAACCCTCAGTCGGCCATCCCCAACCCCGTCGACCTGATCCAGAAGATATATGAATACACGGTCGACGCGCCCGTCACTGCCTGGAGGAGTGAGTGCAGGGGGCGGGGCCAGGGGCACGAGGGGCGGGGCCAAAAGGTGGGGGGCGGGGCCTAATGGGGGACAGCCACAAAGCGAGAGAATGAGCTCAGGTGCAGCTTTATATTATTTATCACCACCAATGGGGACCCAAAGCAGGTTACGGAGTTCTCCCCTCCTTTTGCATCCACGCAACGACCCTGTGAGGTAGGCTAGTCAGGCTGAGAGTGTGCAATTGGGTTGCCACCTCCACGTTGGAAAATACCTGGAGATTTTTTTTGGGGGGGTGGAAATAATACCAGCAGTCCAACTTCCAAAGTGTTCATTTTCTCCTAGTGGCAATCCCGGGAGATCTCCAGCCACCACCTGGAGGTTGGTAACCCTAGTGTGTGACTGGGGCCAGGACTGGGGCTCAGCGCTAGAGTATCTGAGCCAAAGCCGCTGTTGACCTTGGAGAGAGGAGAGAGAGTTTGTCTGGGCCTTGGCTCAGGTAGCGATGAAGGGGGGGAAAAAACCCCAAGCCAGCCATTTTTGGATAGGTGGTTATTCTGGGGGCTGAAGGGAAGGCCTGCACAGTCTGGGCCGGGCCCCTGGGGCTCCCCCTTGCCAAACAGGAAACGGAAGACAGAAGCTTTCTTGGAGGCAGAGAACAAAACAAGACAGCCCCACCCGTCACAGAGGCAGGCCCTGGAAAATGCAAAACCCTTTCCAACCAAATGCTCACACCAGGGGAGGGGGGGAGTAAAGGGCTCAGTTCATTTTTTGGAGGCTCTATTGCCAGAATCATCCCTGGTAGGATCTTCCTCCAAGGCTCAGTATGAACACGCTTTTAGGGCTCACTCCCTTCTTGAGCACACCTGGGTAAACTTAAGAACATAACAGAGAAGCCAATGTTGGACCAGGACAGTGGCCCATCCAGTCCAACACTCTGTCACACAGTGGCCAAAAACACCAGGTGCCATCAGGAGGTCCAGCAGTGGGGCCAGGACACTAGAAGCCCTCCCACTGTTGTCGGCCCCCCTAAGCACCAAGGAGACAGAGCATCCCTTTGCCCCTGACTGAGAGTTCCTATCTGTACCTTGTGGCTAATAGCCACTGATGGACCTCTGCTCCAGATGTTTACCTTAATTCCCTCTTGAAGGTGTCCATGCTTGTAGCCGCCGCCATTTCCTGCGGCAGTGAGTTCCATGTGTTAATCACTCTTTGGATGAAGAAGAGTGATTAACACTCTTTTATCCGTTCTAACCCGACTGCTCTGCAATGTCCTTGAGTGCCCATGAGTTCTCATATTGTGAAAAAGGGAGAAAAGTCCTTCTTTCTCCACCTGCTCTGTCCCAGGCATAATCTTGTAAACCTCGATCATGTCACCCCTCAGCTGTCGTGTCTCCAAGCCACATTCATGTCTGACTGGCCTCTCAGGAAGCTTCCGTGGCACAGTGGAGGGATTCAAACATGGGTCTCTCATATCCTAGACTGACTTTCTAACCACAATGCCTCTGTATTATATTGGGATTGATTCCTCATGGGGCAGGGAAATCCAATTGAATTCTAAAGGCTTTCCCAAGCTTGGAATGTGCTATTTCAGCACTTCACTTGTCATGCTTTCTTCCACTCCCCAGAACACTTCCTGCGATCATGATAGAACCTTACAGCAACCCTGTAAGGTAGGCCAGGACAATCAATTCTCCCCACCCACCCTCTCTTCCCGAGGCAGCGTGGCACTGTGTGAGCATATGCTCAGGATCCCAGAACTCTGGCATGTATCTTGAAGCCGCCTGAACGTTTCACTTCCAGATTTTATCGAGCGCCAGCACGCGAAACACAGGTTCTACTATTACCACCGGCACTTCCGCCGTGTCCCGGATCTTACGGAGTGCCTGGAAGATGACTTCGTTTGCTTCTACGAAGCGGAGATGCAGTGGGACAGAGACAAGTGGGTATTTCTGGCAATTCAGGTCTGTTGACAAATGGTATTGGGGTTGGGGCAGGGAGGAGATCCATGAATCCTTAGAGCTGAAATGTTCTGCCGAGAATATTTTTGTGATTCTTGTTACTATGGGAAGAGCTGTTCTATCACTACAATTCATGTCTCTACAGCCTGTTTCCTTGGAACGGGAGTTTGTTTCTTTCAGTTTGGCGTAGTGGTTAAGTGCGTGGACTCTAATCTGGGAGGACCGGGTTTGATTCCCCCACTCCTCCACTTGCACCTGCTGGATGACCTTGGGCAAGCCACAGTTCTCTCAGAGCGGTGCTCTCAAGAGCAGTTCTCTCAGCCCCACCTACCTCACAGGGTATCTGTTGTGGGGAGAGGAAGGGAAGGAGATC